>NW_008343239.1:1211323-1224540 GCF_000622305.1 Nannospalax galili | reverse complement strand
TTCTGCCTGTCTGTGGGGGCAGGGGGTGGGGGGGTGGGGTGGGGTGGGGATGGACGGAGTACTGTCATTACATGAAATGACTTTGATGGATAGGTGGCCCTCAGCTCAGGACACATGCCCATTCCAGAGACCCTTCATGGTTGCTTTCTCTGTCTCAGGAAAATCTGCCCTAAAATGTACTTCCTTGAATGCTAACAAAGATTGAGTACATCTGACTTGTTTCTAGGTTACAGGAACCAAATGCTCCAGGGACCATGGGTGGTTGAGGGTGATCTGGGCCTAAGACTGAGCCCACATAGAACAGTACCCAGGGCTAGGTGACCCAGTGAAAACAAATTCTGTAGAGAAGGTCACAGACCAATTACCTAGCTTGACCAGACAGAGTCCAGAGGGTCTGGGATGGATGGACCAGTAAGGCTACTGTTAGCCCCTCCTCCATGCAGGTCAACGGGAGAAGGCAGCCTGGGAAGCTCATCAGGACAAACTGACAGGCCAAACCTGAACTTCAGGCAAAGTGGAAGGTCAACCCAAAATCCAAGATGGAGGCATTTCAGAGACATTTAAAAGGGTCATAAAACAAAAGATCCAGGAATAAGGAGCTTCCTCAGGGCAGTGAGAGGTAACTGGGGACAGAGCAGTTGCATAGCAGAATCTAGGACGACAGCAAGATTCATCTTGCTTAGGAAACAGGCTATTATTATCCCCAGGAAACAGCTGGAGACACTCGGCAGGCAGGTAAATGCAGTCATGAGTCTTACAGCCCTTGAGGACAAGGTCTCTCTCCAGCTTGGCATAGAGACCAGGGGGTGGCAGAACTGAGACAAACTGACAGGTAGCCTGGATACTGGGAGGCAGGGGTCTGGGCTATATACCCAGAGCCCAGGAACACAGCTGTGCTTTTCCACAGGGAGGAACCGGGGTTTCCTGAGCCAGTGGCCAGGGCCCCAAGTCAGTGCTCATGGCATACACAGCAGGGACATGTGATGAGGGCTCCTGTCCCAGCAGAGGGACCTCTGAACATTATACAAAAGGTGGCACAATGAGAGGTAAGGCCTAGAGAAATGAGACCTACGTGGACAGTCTGCTTCAGGAAAGAGGGGAGCGAAAACGGGTACCATACATAGGGCAGGCATCTAAAGGAGAGACAGGTGTGAGGGCCACACCTGCAGCTCATCAGCCACTGCAGGCTCTGGCCAATAGCTCGCCACATGGGTGAAAAAACAAAGCCAGGCCACACCTAGGATGGACAGCCATCTCCCAGTTCAGGCCAGTCCACCAGCTATGGGATCTAAGGAACACTACATCCTCCCATCACAGATGTGCAGCCCACTGGTGGAGGAAGACAGTTGAAGAGGCAGTTCCTGGCTTTCCAGAAAAGCTGAACATGGAGATGTAGGCCTGTCATCAGGATGCTGAGGTGGGAAGATTGTGAGTTCGAGGCCAGCCTGGCTTATGCAGCGAGACCCTATCTCAAAAATAAAACTAGACAGGTAAGTCTCAAAAGGCCAGCTAGGTAGAGGTTTGCAGAGCATAGGCTCCTTGGGGCCCTTGAAAGGGCTGCAGGACTCAGGAGCACCAGGGGGCAGAATCTGGGATTTGCTTAAAAAAGGGGGAGGATGAAAGTTTGCAGCAGGGAATTCTCCCAGTGAGGCAGGATGAGGTCTCCACTTCTGACACCTAGTGACTGTGATGGCAGCATGGGGTCCCACCTGCCATTCTCAATAAGATCTCCCAGTAGAGCCAGCAGAGGTCTACCTCAGGAGCCACGTCCAGAGCTTCTACCCAGGACCTCAACTGCCACACTATCCACTGGACCTGGGTCTAGGAAAATCTCAGCATCCTCTGCAGTTAGAGACCAGACACCCAAAGCTGGAAGTCACCTGGGAATCTGGCCATCAGTCATGATGGATCAACCTGGCTCTGCACAGATGAGGAGACCAGAACCGAAGGAGGGAGGAGATCTGATTAGGGTTTGCTACAGGCAGTTACTGAGCAGCAGCTCTGCTCAGGCTTGGGGTGAACATGGTCTCCTTTGGTCCCCACAACCCAAGCAGCACTGTGTTACATGTGAATGCCAAAGTCACAGAGCTGGTCAGTGAGGTCACCGCCAGGGTACCTTCTTCCTCCTCAGGGCTCTTCTCACAAGGCAGAGACCTAGGCAGAGGCTGCAGATGGTGTGGGTCAAGAAAGGTAAGCAGGGTGCTGGGATGCAGGCACTTGGCAGTCCAGTGCTGGGGGGTTGGGAGAAGGAGGCAGAGACTAACGGATAGTATTTCAACAAGCTGGGCTAGTCACCACCAGGCCGCTTTGGGCAAACTCCCGAGAGGATGCAGCCATTTGTGCCTTGAAAGAAGCAAACCTGATACCCAGTCCCCCTGCCCCACAACTCTTACCACTGGGGAAGTGATACATATTCATGAGCCCATAATCCTTTCTAATCACCCCTCCATCGCACATACACAGATCCCGAAGACTCAGGCTCATACATAATTATAAGGCGCTTCTTCCGGCACCACCTCAGTCCACCAAAGGACAACAGAGGACGCAGTGGCTGCAGAGGATGCATGGTGGGGGAGGGCACTGAGGCTCAGGTGCAGGGGGGTAGCGGGGGGGACTGTTTGCTGCCCACACTCAGCAGCCTCAAGGTGCCCCTCCCCTCAAGGACTCATCTGCAGCAGTAGCCGTTCTGCCACTCAGACCCACAGACCTTCCAGGACTCAGCCTGGCCTGGCAGCACTCTCTGGAGGCATGGGGTGAGGGGTGACAAGGAGACAGAGCTGCTTACCCTCCTGCCTAGAGAGGAGACCTATTTCCTGAGCAGGGTTTAAGGACTCAACCCAGAGCTAAACTGAGGAATGAGGGACGTAAGAGACACAAGGAGTTGCTGAGAGCTGGGCTCGGCCAGGACTAGCGGGAGGAGGCTGTATGGTATAGGGGAGATACTAACAAAGGCTACAGAACTCAGAGCTGGTCTCAAGAGAGAAACCTGTCACTCTATAGGCCACTTTCAGGCCGGCCTGGGCTAGATCAGGTGCCGCCAAGCCTGAGTTTGATTCCCAAGACCTATATGGCAGAAGGAGAGAACTGGCTCCCTCAAGTTGTCCTCCAACCCTCACACACGGACCGTGGCATGGGCACACTTGCCCCCATATACACACAATTAATATATAAATTTGAAAGAAAGAAAGAAAGAGAGAGAGAGAGAGAGAGAGAAAAAGAAAGAAAGAAAGAAAGAAAGAAAGAAAGAAAGAAAGAAAGAAAGAGAAAGAAAGAAAGAAAGAAAGCAGGCAAGCAAGCAGAGAGCCAACACTGTGGACAGGCTTCCTGGGTACCTCCAAGATGGAAGCTAACAAACAAGGGGGTTTTCCTTGAAGTAAAAGGCGGGGTAATTTTTGACAAATTATTTCTCTACACATTTCCTCCAAACACCTGCTCAGATCTATTCTCGGCACCCCCTTGTGTTTCCTGTTTCATGTACAATCCAGGGAAGACCTGCTGGCAAAGACAGGGGTAGGTAGGCCTGAGGCCCCAGGACTCACTTGCTGATACCCTCGAAGGAGGCCTCCCTGCAGACATTGCCACTGTCTGTGTTGACACCGCGCTGTGGGGAGAGGAAGGAAAGATGTGAGAGCAAGTACGTCACATAAGGACCACACAGCATCCCACGGCCTGCCTGGGAAGGTGTGTCTCATGTATCCAGGCTCAGACAGGTAAGAACAGAGAGCCCCATCCCAGCCCGGCACACCCTTTCCCTCGGGCCTTCCCCTGACAAATGAGCCCTGTAGATGGGTATCTCTAAGCGGAGGCCCCAGAATGAAGATGAGGCTCAGTTTTTCCAATGCACTGTGAAAAGCAGAGGAAACCACATTCAGTGGTGGTTCACCTAAGTAGTTTCAGCACTCAGGGGATGGAGGGAGGGGCACACCACTCAAGGCTAGCTTGGGCTATATACAGTGTCTCAAAAATAAAACAATAAACTCTAAAAGGAAGACAGAAAAGCAGAGGAAGCAGCAGCAGGGGTACGAGAGACCTGCAGCACCCAGGCACACAGCCGGGGGTGGGTCCAATGGGTTAGCGTACTCTGCTGACACCAGTCAGACTCTCAAGTCCAGGCAGGGGCTGGGCAAGAGCAAGAACCTGAGATACCCTGGCCCTCCCACCACTAATCTGCTCTCCTCAGGCGTGGTCCCACGCACAGGCTTCCCACCAGCAGTGTGGGGCCCAAAGGAGTAGAACCAGCTCTCTGTACTGCAGTTTTGCATCCACAGAGTCAACAATAAAGGAGAGGAAATACTTGAATAAAAATTGCAGCAGCAGATTTTTTTGCTTGTCATCGTCCCCTAAACAATATAGTATATAACAATATAGGCAAGAGCACTTAACATTGCATTAAGTGTTGTGTATAATCTAGAGATGGTGTATCATATATGGGAGGATGTGCACAGGTTATAGTAATAAGGGGCTTGAGCATTTGTAGGCTTCGGGATCCCCAATGGGTCTGGGAATCAATCCTCAATGGATACTGAGGGACCACTGTCCTGTCATATCTAGCCCTTCAGCCCAGAGGCAGGACTCACATCAGGCAGGACTGCTGTGAACTTGGCCTCCATCCCACCCTTTTCCTAACTGTAAAGCGATACCTAACTGGAATGCACACTTACAGGGAGACCAAGCAAGGGTACAGAGAAAAACAAGCTGCCCCAGAGCAGCAAAATATTTTCAACAGCCACAGCTTTCTTAAGAAACTCAGGTTGATTCTTGTCAAACTGCACACCCAAACAAAACACGCCAAGCCAGCCCTGACCACAATCATCCAACACAACTAACCTCCCTGCTCAGTCACAGAAGCAGCTGAGCAGAATAAAGAGAAGAGGTGGAGGAAAAACTATTCTTGTACAAATCAGCTAACAGTGGAGAGAAGGGCCTCTCTGGAAGGAAGAATGGCTATGCGCTGAGATTCCCAAGGTCAAAGAATAAGAAAGCACACTTCTCTCAGACAACCCATAGCCCAGGGGGCCCCTAAGCCCTGCTTGGGTACCAGGAGCCCACCCTGTACCCATGTTCCACCCCAGGCTGTGCCCCACCTCAAGGCCAGGTGCTAAAGAATATGATTTTTAGATTCTATTAACAGAGGAGACTCAGGGTAAAAAAACAGTGACAATCTATACCCACAATGCCATGCACTTTGCTGGACATAGCTACATCTCCCAGCGGGGTTTTAATAGGCATGCATGTGGTACCTTCCACTGTGCAGAGCACAGCCTGTGCAGACTGGAAGACGGAGTCCTAGACACAGTCAGCCATTAGGACTGAACAGGTGTCCCTACTTATCAGGGCTGACTGTTTCTCTTTTGCTCTCTCTGTTTGTTTGTTTGCTTGAGACAGGGTCTTACTATGTAGCCCAGGCTGGCTTCTAACTGATCCTCCTGCCCCAGCCTCCCGAGTGCTGGCATGCACCACGCCTAGCTTCCTCTCAGTCTCTTAATCATCCCTTATAGCCTGACCTCAGCAGAGGCAGCAGCCCTCTAAAACTCTCCTGGGTACCAAATACTGCATGAGTCCTGCAGACCAGTCACTTACCAAAGTGAGGAGGATGGAGGGGTTCTGTGACATCAAGACACTGGCGATCTGAAAAAAATCAAAAAGGAAACCCACTTTATTATGATTTGAATCTGAAATGTCTCCGAAAGACTGATGTGTTGAGTACCTTGGCCTTGGCTTGTGGCACTTTTGAAGGCTGTAGATTCTCTCAGAGGTGGGGTCTGGCTGGGCTGGCAGAAGTCACTTGGTGGGCCTTTGAAAGACATTCCTGAACCCTGATCTCTGCCTCACTCTCTGCTTCCTGGTCCATGTAATGAGAATACACTCTAACATGTTCCTGCCACCATAAACTGAGCTGTCCAGTATAATGTCCCCACCATGATGGGCTGAAACCCTCTGAAACTGGGAGCTAAAATAAACTTTTCCTTCCTTGTTTCCATCAGGTATTTTGTCATAGCAACAAGGAAAGTGACTAATCTAAGCAGCCACAAAAGAAGTCAGATAGAGATGATACACAGTCACTACCTAATGATGACAGCATTCATCTATGAAGCAGGTCCTCAAGACAGGTGGTACCACTGCTGTACCCATCCTGCAGATGAGAAAAACAAGGCACAGAAGGGCTGAAGGATTTCAGAAAGCCACCCAGCTATCAAAGTGAACAGAAAGCTTCAAACCTAAGCCTGGCACACACCTCACTTGTGACCTACTTCTAGGGACCACACAGATCCCTGGTCCCAAAAAGGCAGACCTGCCTACTCTCCAAGGCCAGCCCCTGTGTCCAGTTGTCCTCAATGCAAACACCCCCCTCCCTGCCTGCCACTGATCTCCTAGACTAGACAGACTGAGGGGAGTTAGCTTCTTCAGCTCCACTCACTGGCTTCCACCTCCTCATTCACACCTCCTGCACCTGCATACTGAATGCTTCCTTCCCCAGCACCTGGAGTGAGAGCAGCAGGCTCACCCTGCCCACACCTCTGCTCACTCTCACCTACAGTGGGATCACCTTCACTACTCCATCCCACCCCCAGGTTTGAGCCCCAGCCCACTCCTGTAGGCATGTTCAGTCACTCCCCCTTCTACCATCCAGCTGGCCCACCATCCATGCCCTGACAAAGCACCCATCACACATTAGCTAGGACACTAGTACCCCAGAGTGCTGAGCACCCTACTTGGTGCAATCTGGTCCTCTGGCTGGCTGTATCTGAATCCTGCTCCTCACCCCCACCCTAGGCTCTCTGACACCCTCAAGACAGGAGAAGAGGATGGGCTGTTAGAACAGACTGGATGAGCTATCACCAAAACACTCTATGCTGCACATATTTAAGGTGGACATTTTGATGAGTTTTGACATATGTACATACACACTTTTCAATACTAAAAGCCTCCTGGAACATATTGAAAACCATGAAAGATAAAATGCACCTGCAATCCCATCCCCAGAGACGGTTCAGCTCTGCACACAGAAACAGAGATCTGTAATGACATTTGGATCATATGAAATTACATGCTTCGCTTATTTCCTGTCATTAAATATTCTTCAAACATGCAATTTTTAGCAGTCACTACCGCTGGGGATGGTAAACGTTCAATAAGTCTTTGATTATGGCTTGTGTCAATCATCTTACACACATCATCTCATTTAACCACCCAGGAAGATGCTGATCCAAATGTCCAGGACTCACAAATGAGAACAGCTTGTGGGTTACACAACTTGTCTAATTTCTTGGTTAAGAAACAACAAAGCCGGGGCTGGAGCGGTGGCTCTGTAGTTAAGAGCACATCTGACTCTCCAGAGCACTTGGGTTTAGTTCCCAGTACCCACATTGGTCAGATTACAATCATCTGTAATTCCAGCTCCAGTGGCTCTGATACCCTCTTCTGGTCTCGTTGGGCACCCATACACATACATACATACATACATACACACACACACACACACACACACACACACGCTAAAAAAAATTAATTTGGGGGGCTGGAGAGATGGCTCAGCAGTTAAGAGCACCAATTGCTCTTGCAGATGGATGCAGGTTCAATTCCCAGCACCCACATGGTGGCTACAGAACCATCCTCAACTCCAGTTCCAAGGGAATCTGAAACCCTCTTCTGACCTCCGCAGCATTGCACAACACAGGTGTACTCACTTACATGCAGACAATACTCTCATACACATAAAATAAGAATAATTAAAAATAAAATGTTTTTAAAAAAATTAAGTTAGAGCCGGGCGTGGTGGCACATGCCTTTAATCCCAGCACTCGGGAGGCAGAGGGAGGCAGATCTCTCTGAGTTCAAGGCCAGCCTGGTCTACATAGTGAGTTCCAGGACAGCTGGGGCTACAGGGAGACCCTGTCTCAAAAAGACAAAATAATAATAATAATAATGTTAAATAATGCTATGGTAAGTATTCTTACATATATAGCTTTATTTCCTTAAAATCTCTTAAATTCTTTAAGGGATTTCCTAGTATGTTATGGTGGCTCACATCTATAATGCTGGCACTTGGGAAGCTGAGGCAGGAGGATCATGAATTTGAGGCAAGCCTAGAATACACAGTGAGGCACTTATAAGGGGAAAAAAAAAAAGTTACTTCCTTGAAGAAAAACATCAAATGAGTGAGCGTAGAAGTACATGCCTGTATCCCAGAAATCAGGAGGTCGAGGCAGGAGGATCACACATTTGAGGTCAGCATGGGCTACATGGGACCCTGCCTCAAAAACCAAAGAGGGATGGAGGGAGGGAGGGGAGAGGGAAAAATTTAAATCAAATGAGCCAAAAGGCCAGTATTCCATACCAACCATGGTCTAGCCATCTGGACACGAGGCACTGGCTCCCTGGGTCCACCTGCCCTCCTTCCCTCGCTCACTAACTGCCTGGAGTACAGCTGAGTCCCTTGCACTCTGTGTTGCACAAACGAAGGCTTACCGAGTCCATTCCTCCCGCCAGCCCCTCCAAGAGGAGGGGGAGGCTCATTAAAACCAACAGAGCCGAGTGTGTCAGGCCCTGGGTGTGTTGTTTCATTGACATGAAGGGTCTACATTCATCAGCACACAACGATGCTGTCAATTACGGCGGCAGAATCAGAGAGCGAGGAGGCACTTGGGGATTGTATCTGCTATTGTCCTTGGGAGAGAGGAGAGGAAAACAAACGTGCAGGCTGACGGTTTTTCTCTCCGAAATGACTCTCCGGTCATGCTGGTTAGGAATAACTCTGGACATGCTGGTTAGGAATAATGGAGGAGAAGACCGCCCTCACCATGTGCGCCTGCCTCTCAGATGCATGGAGGCCGGATACAGAGAGCAGGTCAGGCGTCTGTGAGTCCTGTCAGGGTAACATCTTTTATTGATCACAGCTGCTTGAGTGGGCCCGGGTTACCTCTAAGGCTGCAGAACCTCTCCCAGCCCAGCAGCTCCATCTGCCTTCCCCGTGGAGACCCATTAGCGCTACACTCATCAGCACACCAACTAGAGGCTGCGCCTCAAAAATTAAGGGAACAAGATGCAGTTGTGTCCTTGGCTCTGCATGTGGCCCCAACACATCACAGCACAGCTTGTACAACCCAGGGCCTCATTTCCATGAAGCAGTGGTCACTGGGGACCCATCTGCTCTCCCCAATGGTACAGTTGAGTGTCCCAGCATCCATCTCCCAGGCACCTAGGTAGACAGGCACCCACAGAACTTACCAGAGCCCTATAAGTCCAGATCCCGACCTGGAGATAATCCGGGGGCTTCCTGGGGGTGGGGGGTGGGGGACACCTTGCACCCTTTCCTAACCAGGACTCCGACCAGGCCTCTTGAGTCACTCTTCACAAAGGAATTAGACACGCATCAACAGCGCTGCTGAGAAAGCCCATGTGGCCATGGTGGGTTGGGCTCTGCCCTCCTAGCACTAAAGCTCTTGAAAATAAGCCATTGTTCATGGCAGTCTCCCAAAACATTAGTGCACACCAGTGGCCAGCAATGCCTTTAAATGTTTGAATACGTTTTTAAAATGAAAATATCACGCACAATATGGATATATGACTACTCTCGAACAATCCAAGTATGTCCTGCAGAACAGCAGGCCCTTCAGAGCAGGACAGCAATCCTGGTGCCATCACAGACCCCTCCCTTTTATCAAGCCTCTAACACACCAAGTCCTGGTGGTAGGCAGCATCTAGCCCTGGGCTGCTCTGGTCCTTTCTCTTACATTCAGCCTCCCTGAGGCTGAGTAACTGACTGCTACCTTTGAATATCTGCTTGGTGCCATAGAGCAAGTATAAAAATCATTCTCCGCCCTGTCAGCTCCCAACTGGTTACAGACACCAGCCTACACCAGGTCTAATCAACAATGCTTCAAAGCCCCTCCCAAGTGCCCCGAGTGTCCCTTTACTAGGAATTAAACTCTGGGTCCTCTGTGAAGAGGACAGGGACGAGAGAGCCAGGTCTGCTATCTCAGACATCAGCATTTTTTTTTTTTCTGAAACAAAGTTCCATGTAGCCCAGGATGTCCTTGAACTCATGTAGCTGAAAATGATCTTGGATTTCTGATTCTCCTGCTTCCACCTCTAAAGTACTAGGATTACAGGCATTTACCACCATACCTGGCTTATGTGGTGTTGGGGATTGAACGCACAGCTTCCTCAACACTAGGCTCTATCAGCTGAACAATATCCCCAGCTGACAGCTGAATTTTTTTTTTTATGAGTCATCAAGCAATCAGCCATGACCTCGGACCCTTCCTGCCCTCATTCAGAATAAGCATGCACCTGTAGCTTGCTATGGTTTGTAAAGATGGTCAAGGATCCACAAAGTTAAATGGAGTGGCTGAGCACCATAGAACTGGCCTGGGGACACTGTCCCTGCTTAGGGGCTTCCTGTCATGGTCTGAGGAGTAAGCCAGGCTTGTACCAGCTCCAGGAAATGCCTTCCAGCCTCTGGGGTACAATTTGGCAGCTTACACCTTTCGGTAGGATTTATTTTGAACTTCAGAAAAACCAAAGGCACTTAGGAGCCTGGATCACCTCTCCACAAGCCTCTCATTTCTGACAGGGCAAGAGCAGAGCTGGAGGGTACCCCAATGCTGCCACTCCTTAGCGTAGGATGCTGATGAGGCCTTTCACCTCACAGTCCTGGCTTCCTTGTCTATAGATGGGGTTGAAGCTGTGGCTCACCATGGAACAGGGTGGGAGGGAAGCACCTCTCTTACTGTTCACGTAAGTTCTTGCTTCCAATAAGAACAGCAGTCAAAGCTGGGACGTAGTTCAGTGGTGGAGCGCTTGCCTAGCATGTTCAAGGCCCTTGGTCTCATCTCCAGCAGAGAAAAACAAAAAGAAGAAAGAACAGTCTCTGGTGACCAGCAAAGCTGATCAATGATGGTAATGACTGTGCTGCCGTTACCGAGTACTCAGAACCTAAAAGACTCTGTCCTTTGAACCCTATTGACGCTGCCATTTAAAATTTTGCTTTAAAAGATTAAGATCGAGCTGGCCTGTGTTGCTGTCGACCTTTACTATCACTAAAGACTTTCCTACTCTGACATGTCCTCTTCTGGTACTGTCTGGCCCTTGGAGACCCAGCTCCTCCCTTTCCCTAGAAACCACAGTGCAAAAGGAGTTGAATTCCCCACCCACTTAGTTATAAAAGCAAAGTGTCGGGGCTGTGAGGCTGCAGCCCAGGGAGGGCTGTTACTCAGCAATGGGGGCCTGACCAAGGCAGGAACTCATCCCAGAACCCCACGACAGAGCCTAGCTCTCCCTCCAGGTTTGATAACTAGGGAGACCTGAAAGTCAAGGCTCAAAATGGCAATGACCTTAAGATGAACTTTATGGGCAGAAGGATGGTGAAGAGACATCTGTCAAAAGACAGCTTCAGAAACAAAGTCAGTGTGTCTCCCCTTCTCTGGTACTTAGAAATACAGAGCGGCAGATGACTCATTAGGAACACATAAATAAATGTCCATTCTATTACAGATCCATATACAAAAAAACGTATATAATAGATGGCTCTGCGTTAACACACTCAGATGTTGTGAGCCACCCTTGAAAGCTTGTCTTGGAGCCAGATGACATAAGGATCCATCAGGCACCCTCTCAATGTGGGGGAAAAGGAACCTTATACACTGTAGGTAGGGTTGTAAATTAGTGTAGCCACTATGGAAATCAGTA
Source organism: Nannospalax galili (assembly GCF_000622305.1). NCBI lineage: Eukaryota > Metazoa > Chordata > Mammalia > Rodentia > Spalacidae > Nannospalax > Nannospalax galili. Next base: position 1,212,849 of record NW_008343239.1, on the reverse strand, counting down.
TGGAGGTCCTCAAAAAACTATGTATGATCCAGCAGTACCATTCCTAGGTACATACCTGAAGGAATCTAAATCAGCCTACTACAGAGCTACTTGCACACCCATGTTTATCCCAGCACTATTCCCAAAAGAGATAGGCAATCAGTCTTAAGTATCCATAAACAGACAGTGGAGTATTATTTGGCCATGAAGAGGAATGAAATGATGTCATTTGCAGGAAAGTGGATGGAAGTGGAGATCATCATGTTAAGCAAAATATGCTGGACTTGGAAAGAGGAAGATCACAAATCTTTCAAATGCAGAATCTAAGAGTTGAAAAACAAGAAAGTAGAGGCGGGACTATTGGGAAGAGGAAATAGATCAGTGTCTGGGGACAAGCAGTAAGTGGGGCATGATCAAAGTATACAGTATACATGTATGCAAATGTTATAACGAAACTCATTCTTTCTAAATTAATATATACCAATAAATAATTATTTAAAACCTTTTGGGGAAAAAGCTGCCTATCTCTCCACGGTTCCCAGGGCAGAAGACACTGCAGACATGACCCCCGAGGTGCAGGCCTGTGAGTGGTTCTCTTTCACTGGGGTTTTCCTGGGAACCTGACTGGGCACTACTGTGACTTCATCCATGTGGTCACTACCTAGACCATGCCCTGTGCTGCTGGGTAGAGCCCTGGGCTCAATCACCTTGGATGCCCCACATATCCCTGGGACTGGGAGGAGACTGCATGGGCCATATCGAGAGGAAAAGAACCAGGCTACCAGATTCTCAAGAGAGAGATGAGATGACAAAGGGCAGGGTGCAGATCAGAACCCAGACAGTGCCCACATTGGCCACAACCAACACCGAGTGCTCAGGGGAGGCACCATTTTGGCTAGGGTTGGCACGGGACCCGTGGGCTGCTACACTGAGGGATGAAGATGATAAACAAGAGGTAGGACTGGTATTCTGGGGCTACTAGAGGCAGGACTACATACAGCATGAAGCTGAAGCTGGCCCTCCTGAGGTCAAGGTGAGCTATCTGCTCACAAAACACTGAGCAGAGACAGACTGGTTCCTCTCAGTGCCAAGCCCCAGAAGCCTGCTTCTCACCTGGTGCTATCACCCCAACACAGCTGTGTCCTGCCCAGGAAAAGGGGGCCTGCTGCTTAGTCCCCACTGGACAGGTTTCCTGTCCACCTCCACACTATATTCCTAGCCATACCCTGAGTCCTACCCACAGCTCCAGCCATTTCCATTTCCTCCTCCTCTTTTGTCTTTTTAAGGAAATTATTAGTATATATTAATAGTAAAAAATTATGTGTTTTATACTTTCATACATGTATATCAAGAACCTTCGATAATATTCACCCTCTATTACCTTTCTTTTCCTCCCTCTCCCATCACTGGTCCCCCCTCTTCTTAAATAGCTCCCTTTTGACTTTCACAACACACATAAATAGTTTAGATAGATGATGATAGATGATAGACAGATAGATAGATAGATAGATAGATAGATAGATAGATAGATAGATAGATAGATGATA
>NW_008343239.1:1161968-1210611 GCF_000622305.1 Nannospalax galili | reverse complement strand
CTCTCAACAGACATCCTCCCCTGGAGCACCTTGGTGGTACTTGGCACCAAGACACTGTACCTGAGTTAGGCATACTACCGATGCTGAGAACAGCTTAGTCAGGTCAGAGAGGTCTACTGTGCATATTTTCTGCCTGCTCTTTCTAAACAGGGGTGTGCTCCTAGGGGGCTGGCTACCAGTGTCCCCAGACTGTGGTAATGGAAGGAGAGGACAGAGGGCTGCAGGGAGCCCAGGGTCGCTGGAAGAGGCGTCTTGTCTGCTACTTACCTCATCTGTGTACTGAACATCATCCACGGCATACTTCTCCTTGAAGTGCTCCTTGGAATGGATCCTCAAAAGGAAAGAATGCCAAGGTCAGGGCAACCGCCACCTTCTGCCCACTAAACCCAGGCCATGAAGGCCCGGACCCATTCCCTGCCACAGTGCAGGCAGCTGGCATCAGGCGGGTCTGCCCAGTGCAGATTTGATGATAAAGGGTGTTGAGTCACAGAGCAACCGCTGCACCACACCTGCCTCCCCTGGCACCCTCGCCCCCAGCTGACCTGCACCACACCTGCCTCCCCTGGCACCCTCGCCCCCAGCTGACCTGTACCACACCTGCCTCCCCTGGCATTCTCGCCCCCAGCTGACCTGCACCACACCTGCCTCCCCTGGCACCCTCGCCCCCAGCTGACCTGCACCACACCTGTCTCCCCTGGCACCCTCACCCCCAGCTGACCTGCACCACACCTGCCTCCCCTGGCATTCTCGCCCCCAGCTGACCTGTACCACATCTGCCTCCCTTGGCACCCTCATCCCCAGCTGACCTGTACCACACCTGCCTCCCCTGGCACCCTCGCCTCCAGCTGACACCTCCATTCCATCGTTACCCTGGCCTCCTGTAGCAAGCAGCTGTAGACAAATGCCATGCCACAGAGCCCACCAGACATCCCACCAGTGTGCTTCACCCTCACAGGTACAAAAGAAGTTGCCTCCCAGGCTATGATGAATGGGGTCTCCTTAAAGGAAAGTTAATAAAGTAACACTTGAAAGAAGTCAATTAGCAGTACTACTGTATGCGATGAGAAAAATTCAAGCTTAGTCATCAAACTTGAAAAGTTAGCCAGTGAGACGGCCCTTGCCCACCATTCAGAAGATGCCCTTCCTGGGTCCCACAGACTGCTCTCCCCACCTCTAGGTTCCTGGTTAGCAGATGAGTCCAATATTGTTGCAAGTGACAAGCTCACATATGAAGGAACACTTAACTGAATGGAGGCGGGGCGGAAGTGTTATGTCACCACCTAAGCAACCAAGTCTGATCATGCACACACATGCCATTCTGCACCATCCCACACCTGGCCCCTCCTCGTCCCATTGTGGTTTCACAGCAGGTGCCCCATCCAACAGAGGATAGACAGTGGGTGGCCTTTGGATTCTACTTCCTGGGCCATCACAGTGTGTGTAGATGAGGCATCCTGGAGACTCCCAGTTGAAACAGGGAAGAAAATGTCAGGACTCCATGTCCTGTGTACCACAAAGCAGCAAGAACCAGAATCCTAAGGCTCTCTCTGACCCGTCAATTCTCTCTCCACCCAAAGAGGCAAAACAGACTGCCATAGGACCAGGGGAGAGGGGTGGGCAGGGGGCCAGCAGCAGGGCTCACAGCCACATGCAGAACCATGTCAGGCGGAAAACCCACCTCAGGCTGAAGAACTCTGGCCCCGCTGTGATCCCCCGAGTGCCCTATGCTTTTCTGGCCTCTGAAGAGCTCACTGGGCATCAAGCTCTCGTCATTATTTAAGTTTGCATGATTCAGTCACATTAGCTTCCACTCTGAGACAGGACTCACAAGTTACTGGCAAAGGTCTGACACATTAGCAAAGACCTCAAGAACGGTGGCAGGAAGTGTCACCTCACCTGGATTTGGGGAGTCCCAGCTGCAGGCTGGCTTATGGGAGTATGCAGACCCTTAGCTCCTGAGTAATGCTCTTAACACCAAGTGGCTCCCCTACAGAGGGGCAGGTCAGCCCTTAGCATGGGTGCCTGACCTTTTCACCTCCACTGTCATAGGGTCCTTGAAGCCAGTGCCCACAAGTCTGTCAACGCCACCAGGAAACACGCCCCTGCCCTTCTCACCTGGGGAGTTCTTGCTAGTTAGGATTCTGAAGATTTGAGAGACAGAAGCCTGGAGAGGTAAGAGCTTAACAATACAGAACCAGAGGAAGTAGCGGCAAAGGGGAAGTGACGTGGGGGCTGTGATCAGTGGGGGCCCTAAGGCTTAGTGCTGACCTACATACTCCTTACTTGGTGACCATACAAGCTACTTTTGTCACTGTGATAAAATTCCTGAGAGAAACAACCTAAGGGAGGAATTACTTTGCCTCAAGGTTATGGAGGGATTGCTGAGCTCCACTGATTCAGGGTTCACGGAGAGGCAGAACGCTGTGGTAGTGGAAGTACAGAGCAAAGGCTGTTCCCCCTTCATAGTGGATAGAAAGCAAACAGCAGAGACAGAGGGGCCCGAGACAAGATGAAACCCCAAGGGACATGCCGTCAGACCCCCCCAACCACTACCTTGACCCCCCCCATTCCCTATGTCCTCCAACAACGTTTTATTAGTTTCTAAAACGTTTCAAAACAGCACCACCAGCTAGGAACCAAACATTCAAGATGTGATCTTACGAGGAACAACTCACATTCAAACCCTAACAGTGGCCATGAGTCATTGCACTGTTCATGGATGTCAAGGTGGGGCAAGACCAGACCTGGAGAGCCTGATGCTGTCCCAACATCAGGAAGAAGTGGGCACCGTACTTGCCCTTTTCAAAGAGGCCAATGTTACAGTCTAGCCGGAGTGCAAGCCGGACCTCCCAGGCACTAGGCCTTACTGGGAATAATGGACAGATAAAACCTGAAGAGCTGGGAGCATTGTCTGGCACTGTGCGTGTTACATTCTTTTTATAAAGGGCAGAGATAATTAAGTTTGAATAGTACTTACTTTTCCAAGTTTGAGGGTTAATTATAGTAAAAATCATTTAAATGTCACTTGAAGAGCTATGCATACCAGGCTGCATGTTCAACTCAGCCATGGAAGGCTCAGCACCCATGACTTGGTGAGGTTGATGGGCAGAGGAGTGGCACATCCACATGAGCTCTGTCACACTGGCTAGGGAGGTCACTGGGCAGTTCTGAACCCACTGAGGGACATGCTGGCCAGAACATGACGTGGCCAGCCTCAGCTGGAACACGGGTGAGCAAGTACAGTTCATGTTGGGTCACAGTCAGACCCCATCACATGAGAGATCCTGAGGAAAAGAAACAGGCTGAGGGGGATGGGTCAGGAGAGGTACTCACCTCTCTAGATATCCCTCATTCAAGTACAAGGAGTGGTGCTGGCAGGAGACAGCAGTCACCTCATTTCAAGGGATGCTCATCCCTAGGGGTGAGGGAGGGGGCCCTAGGCTCAGGGACACTGGCTCAGAGCAGGCCTGCCCTGCCAGCAGCTGGCCCAAGCATGAGCCCTGAGTCAAGCTGATGCCTGGTCACTGCAGTGAGCACCAACACCCTGTGCAAGGCCTGGGGTGAGAAGGGGACAAATTAACGCCACATGATGCAGACACGATGGTGCCCTCCAGAAAATGAAATCTCGAAGAGCAGGTTCTGGTGGCTAGCTGACCACCTGCATATAGTTAATGAATAAGTAATAGGGCCAAATGACAGCAGTCACCATCATCAGTTTCCAGCGGTTAGAGCCTGCCTTCAGTTCCAAACAATGCCGCTGCCTTTCATCCCACTGGCAGCATGAGGAAGCAGCACTTGCTGTGTGAGGCGTGGAAGTCCACAACCATGTCAAGATGTCATTAGGTTGTCAAAGAGGAAAGCAGCCCTTTCCAGAGCAGGCGACTGAGCCTGTAGACTGCTCCTATGTGTGAGACAGGGCAGCCACGGTGCAGCCTCTGAGATTATGGGCTGCAGAGAATCCAGGCAAAGGGAGGCCACAGTAAGGAAAGGCAATCAAGACAAGCCCAGCTAGGGTCTCTGGCCGATACCTAGGTGCTGGAGCGGGGGGATCAGGAACAGTCAAAAAGAATGGATTAGCCTCTTCTCAAGGAGGACTGTTTCCTTCAAAGAGGGCCCCCACCCTGCCTGATAACAGCCAGGGTAAGGCCCAAGAGATGCCCAGAAAGCCTTAATCCTCAGAGGGTTGGGGGTGCAGTACCACAAAAAAAAACAGACACACACTATATCCCATAACGCACACCACTAACAGCCCATATACAAGCCAGGCCTGGTGGCACAATACTCAGGAGGATCTTGAGTTTAAGATCAGCCTGGGCTATATAGCAAGATCTTGCCTCAACAACAACAAAAATCACATATGCTTCCCAATATACACCGTAAACAACACACACACACACACACACACACACACACACAGAGTTCACAAGGGTCCCCATATGAAGAGCTGTGTGAAATAACACACACACACACACACACACACACACACACACACACACACAGAGTTCACAAGGGTTCCCATATGAAGAGCTGTGTACAGAGCTGTACCCTCAGCACTAGAGGAATTCACTGTGGTCATTCCTGAAGACCAAAAACATACTTAAGAGGCCAATCACCACTTCCCTACAAACTCAGGCCAGGCCCTCATCTCTCCTTTCCGTTTGGTCAGGGACAGAAGCAGACCCTGGCCAGGCTGCAGAAGTTCTTGAAGCCCTACCCAAAGCTGGTCACCTTTCCATGGGCCCTGAAGCTGCTCAGCATGGCGTATCACAGAGGGAAATGTCCAATGTGCTTAGAGGACCCCAGATACCCCCAAGCCAGAGGTCCTGTCAGCTAAGACTGATTACGATAGTACATGATGGGAAATGTTCTCCCATCAAAAACTCAGCACTCTTCTGTGAGTAAAGACTTCAAAGAAAAGTGCATTAGAGGATCCCACCTTCCTGCCAAAGGAGTTTTAAAGAGAGGCACAGGCCAGTCCTAGGCTACCCACAGCTCCCTGGGCATCTGCAAGCCTGACAGAAAACAGAGCACACAGGAAGCGGTAGATCCTGCATGGGGACAGTTTTCCTGAGTGACTGTGGATTGCAGTATCTGCCAGGTGGATTTTAAAAAGTCATCAGAAGGGGACTCCAAAGGAAGCTGAGGAGCTGAAGGTCAAATGTTCAGTCTGGTGGGTTTTGACTGCAAAGGCCAGGTCATCCCATCAGCCTCGCTCCCTGTGCCCTATGGATTACGACGGCATCTGGAAGCAGTCGCACACAGATGTGGCCGCTCCCCAGCTCCAGCCCAGACAACCAGCTCCTTTGTCATTGGTCCATTATAACCAGGACTTCCCCTTCCCAAACACTCAGGATGGGGGGGGTGGAGAGAGAGAGAGAGGGAGGGAGAGAGAGAGAGAGAGAGAGAGAGAGAGAGAGAGAGAGAGAGAGACCCTAGAACATAGGAAGGGAACCGCTTACTGAGGGAACCAAGGCTGCAGGAGACAAGGACTCAGCTCAGCTGTGGTGTCACAATATCTCTTGGGACCGAGTCTGTTGGGTCCGGCCCGCCCAGCACATAGGGCTGCTCCTACCTTCAAGGTCACCCAAGGCTATATTCTGCACTAGACGATGAGCCGGCTCAGCAAAGCAGGGGCAGACTCAAGGGACACTTTTTCTTTTTCTTCATGTAAACTGTCATTTATCAGCATCACATAGACTGCTGGACATAGTGGTTTCCAGGACATCGGTGTGGGAGCAGCTGGCGAGCAGCACTCACTTCCACTGGTTCTCGTCGTAGCCCCACTTGGTGGAGAAGCCCCAGATGGGGTTGGACTTCAGGTTGAGCATTCACTTGGTCTGCATGGCCATCCAGTCTTGACCAAAGGTATGTGGAATGGGGCCGTACACATAGCGCTTCTCCCAGATCAGAACAATGGGGTGAAGCTGATGAAGAACTCGGCCATGCCCACGACTGTCTTCAGCGAAGCTCTCGTTAAACTGGATGTGGTACAACTGGACTTTCTCATCCCTGGTCAGGCTGTTCCAGCCGGTCTTCTCCTTCTCCTTCAGGGCCTTCTGGCTAACAGACAGCAGCTTGACGTGGGCAACATCAGGCAAGGGGTAGTCACGCCGGTCAACACAAACGGGGAGTCAGTAGTCTTCACTCTTCACCACACTCCCATGTGCTCACACACACAGAGAGGTGGAAAAGGCTTTTAAGAGCCTCTCTGAGACTCAGCTGTGGCCAAGGTGCAGGCTACTATTCCTGTATTATTGAAGAGTACAACCCCAAGAAGCCGACTTTTAATAGCTGTTACCTGACCAATCAAGTCCTGGGCTTGAAACCCAGTCAAGGGCCATTTAGCTCCCAAAGATGTGGGTGTGGGGAGACATGGAGAATTCACACAAGTTTAGCCACTGGAGGTAAAGTACCTGAGACAGGACTGGCTCCCATTCTCCTTGCCCCAGATGTCTCCTCAACTCACAGACAGGCATCTTCCATTTGTTGCTAGAGAGTCAGTTCTTCATAAGAAGTAAATGGTTGGAAAAGGAACTCAGTGGTACAGTGCTTGCCTAGCAAGTGCAAGGCCCCACATTCGATCCCCCAAACCACACACACACACACACACACACACACACACACACACACACACACACAGAAACAGACATACATGCATGCATGCACACACACACACACACACACACACACACACACACACACACAGAAACAGACATGCATGCATGCATGCATACAAACACACACACACACACACACACACACACACACACACACAAATCCTTTTACCTAGCGTGGTGGTCATCTATCATCCCAGCACTGGGGACTGAGGAAGGTAGATCTGAGTTTGAAGCCAGCCTAGGCTACATAGTAAGGAGGGGAAGGGGAGAAAACAGACAGCAAAGGAGACAACCTCAGAGCCTTTCCATGGCTCCAGACAGAAACTCCAGGTGGGACCTGACTGAGTCTTGATCAGACCCTCCCTGAAACTGTCTACTTCCACCACAGTGCACAGATCAAAGCATCTGCCAACTGCTGAGCTGGCTTTCCAAGCAGTGGGGCATCTTAGCAAGCTCAGAGCTAGGAGGCAGGGCCAAGGGGCCCCTGAAAGGACAGCTAAAGTTCTGCTCATGTGGACACCTCAGGATGCGGGAAGGATTCTGAAAGCATCTTACGGAGACTAGACCTGAACTCTTTGTTGAGGTTGTTCTAGTTATTAGGTGTTGAGGTCCGAATAGGAAGTCTCCCCGAAAAGACTCATGTATTGAAGGCTTGCATCCTGTGATGCAATGTTCAGGAGAGGTGAATGGATCATGATGGCATTAACTTCATCAATAGATAATCCACTGGTGGATTAATGGCTGAATGGTTTTTTAGGCCTAGTTGGAGTAAGTAGGGCACTCAGGGGCATGTTCTTAAAACAGTATTTTGGAACCCTCGGCTCTCTGGCTCTCGTCTCTCCCCTACCCCCCATCCCCTACTTTCTGGCTGCAACGAAGCAAGCAGCCTGTACAACATGCTTCCACTACCGTGGTGTTCTGCCTCACCTCAGATCCATGGTGCCAATGGACCATGGACTGAAACCATGAGCTAAAACAAACCTTTCCTCCTTGTACTATGTTTCTCTCAGGTATTTTGTCATAGCACTGAAAATCTGGCTAATACAGTATGGTTGAGTAACCACTGACCCTGACACTGAGTAGAAAAAACATTTACCAGGTTCAGGGCCTGTTATGGATTAAATCTAAAATGTCCTCCACAGTTTCATGGCTTGAATCTTGGTCCCTAACTGGTGGTGCTGTTCTGGAAGCTTGTGGAAACTTTATGAGCTTGGTGACTAGGGGCAAGCCTTTGAGAGTGATTGCCTGACCATTTTTTTCAGTCCCATTCTCTGCTTCCTGATTGGCTGCCATTGTAGCCACCTCACATTCTGCTAACACGTCCCGAGTCACACCCATGTGCGTGCCTTCCCTGCCACTGTGAGCTATACCCTTTCAAACACTGAGACAAAACCTTTCCTCCTGATCTTTTCCTTTCCTGTTGCTTCTGTCATGTATTTTGTCACAAAAAAAAAAAGAGAAAAGTCACTCATCTGTGGACTCTCAAGGTCAGGAAGTCAGACAGAGCTGCTAATCTCTACTCCATGATACCTGTGGCCTCAGCAGAGGGCTCTCCACATCAGCTGGGGACTCTCCACATCAGCTGGGGACTCTCCACATGGGGGAGTCTGGGCTTCCTCAGAGTAGGACAGTCATGTTGTGAGGCAGGGTGTCCCACTGGAGAGAACTGGGCATTTGGGAACATTATAACTGCCCTCCTAGCAATCCACCTTATGTCCCTGTCACAAAAGTAATCAACCCTATGCTACACCACTGTAATTCACTGTTTCAAAGGAAGGAATCAGAGCTCCAAATTGATGAGACCCACTCACCAGTCCTGTGGCCACCATGTGGAGGCCATGATGGACCACAAGTGCATTCAGCTTCTGATCACACTTCCAGCAAGACCAGGCCACAGGACCAGCACAGTTCTCCCAACATGCTGAGCCTATTTCCTCTTTACAGCAGGGAGGTTAAAGGAGCTGGTTGCAAATGCAACATGGGTGGACAATCCATGACGAAACAGAAGCTTGCATCAGGCAGAACCTCTCCCTTACAGCCAGTCGTTCACCCCAAAGGCAGCTAGACAAAACATGTCTACTCCCGCCCTACTTCCCCAGGAGAACCGGAGCCTGCTTCTCTTCTGCTGCCAACTCTGCTAAAGCTACATCTTCATAGCAAAGCTAACGGCCCAGGGCCAGCCAGCCTGGGATGCTGCCAAGTGGCCTCAAAGCAGAAATGTGGCCAATTCGTGGATCTGGACCCCTTGTCCCAAGACAGCAGAAGAGCTAAATGCTGGGACCAGCCATGGGTGCTGTGGAGTCTGCCTGGAGAAGGAGGGATAATGCACGAAGCACAGGAAGTTGGGGAAGGCAATCCCTTTGGGGGCCCTGGCCCTCCACAGAGCTCAGAGTTGCTACCGCAGCCCAGGTGCCATGTCATTCAAACCAACCACAGACTCGCCAGCCTACCTGGTAATGAGCATGGTGGGGCACCAGGCAGCAAAGGCTGTAATTTACACATTAACCTGGAATGATCACTCTCCAGGCAGAAATGACAGGCTGGGAAGAAGAGACTCTCTGATCATCTCCAGGATCCCTGGTTAAGTGTAGCTTCCGCCTCAGCACTATGGGCAGGCAACAGAGGCTCCGGAACAGCAGGGAACTACCAGGTGCCTTGGAGGGTGGAGTAGGACAAGCTCTCCCAGGGGCCCTGGCCTGGCCGCTAGGCCCACATTCGTCACATGCACAGCTCTAAGCCCACCTTATCTCACAGAAGGGTCAATGGAAGAGAGACCACCTGTAGCCAGGGCAGGCATCAGTAATACACCTGAACATGGTTGACAGACCTCAGAAAGAAAGCCCCGACAGTTCACACTGACCCCACCTGAACTAATTCACTGATAGGCACACACTCATCAAAGTCATGCAGAAGTGACCACCCACTGGTGCCAAAGCCTCCAGCATTTTTACCAGCAAGCAGGAAATCCAGGCTTTCCATGAACTGTGCCTCTAATCCATAGCTTTGGCTCTGACACCTTTTCCCAAACCCTTCCCAACTGTGGCTCATGGCTGTGACACAGAGTATATGGGCAAGAGGCTTGACCACTGACCCTCCCTCCTGTGTTCCTGTCCATACCCCACCATCCCTAATCAGCCTGCAGTTGGCAGGCTCAGCACCAGGTCAAGGACCACTCCTTACTTTCCCATCCAGGTAGCGTAGCTGGGAGGAAGCCTGGGCACAAACAGGGTTGACTTCCCAGTGTCCACATCAATCACACCATAGCAGCCTGACTCGATGACACCGAAGGCCCAGTGAAAGAAGGACTCCTGTAGAGGGGGCAAGGAGCCTCATTACCCAGTGACCAGAGCAGCAGAGCAGAAGCATGAAGTACAAGAGGGAGACCAGCAGAGAGTCCTGGGCCTCCCTCCCAGATAGCAGCAGCTCAGGCCTCCTTTTGGGAAATAGCCCCAGCCCACAGAGCCCTTCATCTCTGCATCTGGCTCCCACTTCAGCTGCCGCTGTCCATCCTGCCATGCCATAGCTTGGCAAGAGCAGTCACTGGCCCTTTGACTTTTTTTAACTAAGTGTGTGTGTGTGCGCGTATGCACCAAGGCATGCATGTGGAGGTCAGAGGACAATTTGCAGGAGCCGGTCTTCTACAGTATAGGTCCTGGGGATAGAACTCAAGTCGTCAGGCTTGGTGGCAAGCACCTTAACCCACTGGCCCAACTCACTCCTTCTTTGACGATACAGGTTTCCTGCATGTGCTCAGACCACCTATCTGTGGCTGCACCTCCCAGACACACTCCCAGGTCTGTGAGAGCCAGCAGCACCAAGCTCTGGCTAGCTTCAGACACCCACATGGGGTATCTCCAGATCCTCCTGCCTCTGCCTCTTCAGCATATCCTGCCATTGTGCGCCACCAGTACCAGCACACGTGGGGTATCTTTACCCAAGTAGTCAGGACGTCTCACCTTCCTCTCCTACTCAGGGCAGCTGTGACATCACAGCTCAGCACAGAGCTGACATAACAAGGTATGAAGGAGAAGAAGCTCATCTGAGGTGAACCTGGGATGACATCAGTAAGGGAGCCCACAGCTGAATTTAGGAAACTGGGTTTTAAACCACAACTGTATAAACCTCAAGTACCAGGACAAGGCAGAAAAAGCCTTAGACCTTCATGCTGTTGGCAGCCAGGGACTGCAGGCCTGTGGCTTGTACCAGGGTTCTCAGCAGAGCACCCTAGGCCCTCTGTGGCCTGCTGGAGTGGACAGGCTCCAGCTAGGGAGGCCAGGCCTTGTGCCTTTCCTCCACACTGCTCTTCATAGTCCCGTGTCTCTGTCCCCCACCCCCAGGTTCTGGCGGCAGCTCTGAGCCTGGCAGCAGAGAAGGAAAAGAACCACAGACACAGAGTCAGGTTTATTTATTTATTTACTTACTTGCTTATTTTTGATGATACTAGAGATTGAGCCTAGGACCTACTGCACGCTAGGCAAAGGCAAATGCTCTACTACTGAGCCATACTACTAGTCCCTCAGTGGTGATTTCGAGGCAGGCACTCTACCACCAAGCCACGCCCCACAGTGTTCCACTGAGGCATACCTCCAGCTCCTCCCTGGGGGATTCTAGGCAGGCGCTCTAAGCTGAGTCACAGCCCCCAGCTCCTCACTGGTGGATTCTAGACAGGTGCACTAACACTGAGCAACATTCTAAGTTCTCTTTTTACTTTTGAGGCAGGGTCTCCTTAAGTTGCCCAGATTGGCTTTGAACTTGTGATTCAATTACCTCAACCTCCCTGAAGATTACAGGCCTATGTCTCTAGACCCAGCCAGAAGAGTTCTAACCCCAGCTATACCTCTTGGCAAGTAATTTCCCCATTGGAACTCAGTCTCCTCATCTGTAAACTGGATGTGATATGAGATTAAGGAGAGTAAACACAACTCCTGGTCTCTCTGGCTTTTGGGGGGGAAATGTTCTTATTCCTGAGGATTCTGTGCTGACAATGATTCTTAGCTAAGTACATAATGTCTAGGCTGCACACCAGAGTTCTAGAACCTCAAGGAGCCCCTGATCCACCCTCTGTTTTGCCCATCCCTGTGTATACCACCTTCCTGATTGTCTAAGACTACCCTGGTTCTTCAGGGCCCACTCCAAACATGAAGCCTAGTCTGCTTGATCGTTTTGTATCTTGACAGTTTTGCCTGCAGGTGAGGCTGGAGGTGCTGACCCCAAGTGTGGGATCCCTGGACCCAGACTGCCTCCAGGGGCCCCTTTAGAGACCTTGCCAAACACCCCCTTGCTTGGTCCTAGAGGCAGACAGGGCTGCAGAAGCGGGCTGTAGGCTCACCTGGCGGAAAATAATGGACGTGTCGGTGCAGTAACGCTGCATCTCCTCCCCACCCTGCAGCACCACAGCTGAGCCGGCCTGCACAGCTGCATTCTTCCGCAGCCGCTCACACAAGCGCTGCCTGTTCAGGGCAAACAGTGCCAAGGGCACCTTCAGGGTCTCATTCCCCAGGGAGTAGGAAGGGCTGCAGAGACATGAGCACATACAACAAAGTCTGGTTAGCACCGTCAAGCCTGTGTCCCTCACCTGTGGACTGTGCCTTGCCAGGGACTCCGCGGAAGACAAGTCAGCCAGAGCTTGACCTACTAGAGACTCAGAGATGGCCCCTTGCTGGGGCACTGAGGCCCACTGAGGCTAGTCCATCATCCGCTAACCGTCTCTTCCTGAGCACCTGGTTCACTGTGGGGATGACGGACAACTGGATCTGCTCAGCTGGTAGGTGGGCAGGGTTTGCGCGGAAAAGCCCTGCAGGGGGCATATGCCATCCTCCAGGGTTCCCACCTTCTTGAACTTCTAGAGTGGGTGGGAAAGGTGAGCTCTGACTCAGGCAACCATGGCCCACCATCATGCAGTGCCAGTTTCATGGCCTAGGCTGGCAGTCCCCATCCCCAGCAATGCACACCCCTCAGTATACATACACAAGGATGAGCTGGGTGGTGAGGGAGAGCCACAGCCCCATGCTCCTGTGAGCAGCAAGCTGTAGAGGGCAGAGCTTAAGGACAGCAAGGCTGGTGTTCTAGAAAGCTTACATGGGCTGGGAGGAGCCAGGCCTGGCAATACTACATGTCCCTGTCCAGGCTTTTCACGGTCTAAAGACTTCCCTGTTTACTGTGACAGTTCACTCTCCAAATTCCCATCTGCCTTGAGACCCACCTGCAGTTTCTCATCTACTTGTACAGAACTGATTCCACCCCCACACCTAGTCAAAGGTTGCTTCAGCAGCATTTTCCTCTCCCCTGGGGCTCCCTCAGCATCCTACATCTCAACATAGTAACCTGACCCTTAACAGAAAGGAAAAACACTTCCCCAGCCCTCTCAGCAGTCCATTTTTCCCTCCACTTTGCAGTAAATATCTAGCCCCTGGCATTCCTGGCCTGACAGCCCATGCACCCCTCAGCTAACCCCATCAAGCTACACATTGCTCCCCCAGAACACACAGTCTATCAGGCCACAGTGACCCTAAGCTCCTAAGTGGAATTGAATCTAATCTCATCAGGCCTCTCGACCAAAAGACACTACCGCTGAGCTCCACCCAGGGTCAGCTCCTCCACCCTCCACCGGCATGGCATCACTTCCAGGTCAACTTCCTGCTGGAGCCCCAGGGCTGGACCCACTGTCTTTCTTCTACTGGGCACAGCTGAGCCAGGTCAATGCCTCAACTTTAAGTACCATCTATTGCCACAGGCCGACGACAGATTCAGAGCCCCCTGACCCTCTGACATATCTCTTAGCTCAAACTCAGTGCACACGGCAAAGACCTAAGCCTTGCCTCCTCCTGCTCAAGCTGTCCTTGTCTCTCATTCCACCACCCACACCCAGAACCCGGCCCTTCCTCCCAGTTAGGGCACCCCCCTGACAAGTGGCCCATATCCACCTTCCACCTGGCAACTTCAAGGAACTCCCCCCTGCTTTCTTGGTCTGAGCTTCCCACCAGCCTCCTGCTGGTTCAAAGCACAAACTCACTTATTCACTACCATCTCTCCAGGTAACACGCGCCTTACATGAAGACAAAGACAAAACCATCAATGTCTGCTGAATGAAGGAACCAAGGAAGGAAGGCAGACCCTGCAAGCTGGCTAGATGCCACATTAGTAAGAGATGGGGCTGGAGTCAGGCAGGGGTGGGATGTGTAAGAGGGAGTCCCTGAAGGTTCCACAGTCCAGGGGCAGTGCGAGAGTTCAAGGAGAACAAGCATAACCCAGAGCTAGTAAAAGCAGAGTGAGTTCTCAGTGAGGACTGTGATGGCCCTTTCCTCTCTACTGCAGGGGACCATGAAGAGGCCTCTGGGACCCTTCCATGGACGGGCCTCACACATACCTCCTACACGCCACCTGCTAAGCATGCTCTTCCCCACTTTCCGTCTTAGAACTCTCTTCTCCTGCCCGGCCCCCCACCCCCCCCACATCACTAGGCCAGTTTCCCCACTTGCCCTCCAGATCCAACCACAGGGTTCTAGCTTGCTTTTTTGTTGTTGTGATAAAAACCACGACAGAGAGCAACTTGGGTGAAGAAAGGGTTTATTTCGCCTCACAGGCTACAATCACTGAGGAAAGCCAAGGCAGGGACTCAAGGCAAGCGCCTGAAGCAGAGATCACAGAGGACTGCTGCCAGGCTCACATTCAGCCACCTTTCTCACACAGCCCAAGTCCACCTGCACAGGGATGGAACCACCCACAGTGGACTGGACCCTCCTACATCAATTAGCAATCAAGAAAATGCCAGACCCTCTCACAGGCCAATCTGATGGAAACAATTCCTCAGCTGAGGTTCCTGCTTCTCAGATGTGTCAAGAAGACACCGATACTAGACCTCACATCCACCCACAGTGCCTTGGTCCAACAGGTCGTGCCTGACCTCACAGAGCTCCATCAGCCTGTGCCCTACCTCTGGCTTTCAAGTAGGATGAGCCAATGGGAGGCATGAGAGATAAGGACTAAGGTGGTGAACACAGAGCTAACTCCCTTGATCCCTTCCATGGCAGATCATTAAACTAAATGGCAGTTCCTCAAAACAGGGCCACAGCTCTATCTCTAGCAGCTTCCCGCTTCTTCCCAGCTTGCTTTCCTCTCCCTGAAGTTCTGTAATTGTCCCTGCATCGAACTTGAATGAACTCCTGGCTTCAGACCAGGTTCCTAACTGAAGCAGGCCTTCCATGAGACAGGCCTAGATCTGCTTGGGTCACTGTGTCCTGTGCCTAGCACCCTGCTTGACATACAGCAAGTACTTAATAAATATCTGCTGAGTGTATCACTGTTGCAATTGACTGACTCAGCTGTGCAGACTGGAGGGTGCCACATCAGCTCTAGTGGGGGTAGGGGCAGGAAACAGATTCTTGGGGGCCCCACCTGGTCAGAAGGGTGGAGGGGTGGGAACCTCCTACACATACACACGGTCTAGGTATTCACTCCTCCTACCCCTGGCACCTGCCTTTCCTTCCTCCAGGGAGGGTGAGCAGGAGGCTGGGTGGGCCCAAGTAGTCAGGGCTCCCTCAAAGCCAGGGCTGATGTCTGCCATGCTTGGCCATAAGGATGAAAGGGCTTGTAAACACGACTGGCTCCCAGCTGGCCTAGCTGGCAGGAACCGAAAGTGCAGCCTCCAGCACCCGCATCAGGGGACTCCACACCCTTCCCACCCACTCAGCAAAACCCATGGAGGAGGTCAGCACAGGGGAAAACTCATCTTTTTTAAAAGATTTGTTTGATTTTTATGTATATGTGTACATCTGTGCATGGGTATGTGCACATGAGCGCAGACGCCTGTGGAGGCCAGAGGCGTTCAATCCCCTGGAGTAGGAGTTACAGGTAGTTGTGAGCCACCTGATATAGGTGGTGGGAATGGAACTCATCCTCTGGAAGAGCAGTTTAAGCACTCTTAACCACTGAGCCATCTCTCCAGCCCCAATAACTCATCTCTAAACGCTTCCCATGAGCAAAGTCAGTGACAAGGGGGGCCCTGCTACAGATGAGCTGAGCCAACGTCACCCCCCACAGCACCACTGGCTGAAAATGCCAAAGTCACCCCACAGCACCGCTGGCTGAAAATGCTCAGCTGGAGCCATCTCATCTCCACCAACTCCCCTCCTTCTGACCTACCTCCATCCTTAAGGATGGCAAGCCTGCCTGCACCTGGCATGTAACCATGCTTCCATCTGGAAGGCTCTCAGCCTCTAGTCCAGAACTGTATGAGGTCTAAAGTCCCTTAGGACCCCCAGACTGGGGTCTAATGCCCATTTTATGTGCTGGACTTGAGTATCTGCAGGTTTTGGTACCTGAGGGGGCTCCAGGAACAAGTCCTTGAGGGATGAATACACCTACTCCTCCAAGGGTCTCACCTAGTCCTGGGCTCTGGCTTGAGAAGGGCAGCTTGGCCTAAGTGGGCAAAGCCGTGTGTTGCTGTCACTAAGTATGCCAAGATCCCCGCAGGATCAAGGATTATAGAGATACCAACCCCCCAGGAGGACCATCAGGCTCAGAACTAAGAATGACTTCTCTCTGAAAAGTCATCAAACATACCACCGATAAAACATCTCCAACTGGTTTCTCTTATAATGTTCAGGATTAAAGCCAGGGCACATTCTGGGCAAGCACCGCACCACTGAGCTACATCCCCGGCCCTATTTTTTACATTTTATTTTGAGACAAACTGACCTTAAACTTGTTCTGTCATCCAAGTAGCTCTTAAACTTACAATCTTCCTGCCTCAGACTCCTGAGTAGCTATAATTTCAGGCCAGTGTCACCAGGCCTGGTTAGCCAACTGATGGGACCTTTTTCTGTTGCTAACCAACCCTTGGATTATTTTTTTTTTTAATGGTTAGGAGTGCTTTCCTTTCATGTATGTAAGTGTACCCATGCGTGCAATGCCCAAGGAGGTCAGAAGAGGGTGTTGAACCCCTGAAACTAGAGTTATGGATGGTTGTGAACTGCCACATGGGTGCTGGGAACCAAACCCCAGTCCTGTACAAGAGCAGTCAGTGCTCTTTGCCACTGAGCCATCTCTCCAGCCCCAACCCTTGGATTTTTTTTGGTCTTCCCCAGCTGGTCTGGAACTCTCTATGTAGACCAGGCTAGCCTCGAACTCACAGAGATCTGCCTGCCTCTGTTTCCCAAACACTGGGCCTAAAGGTATGCGCCACCACACCCGGCTCCCAACCCTTGGATTTTAAAAGGCACAGGTACATCATTCCTGAGTACTGGGACAAAGCATTGTTTACTGCAAGTGGGCAGGAACACAGATATGTTTAGGAGGAACAGGGGCTGGTGGATCAGCAGCTCCAGGACTCAAAGACCCCCTCAGAACAGGCCCTCCCAAGCAGGCTCAGGAGGCGGCACAGGGCCAAAATCAGACTAAGTATAGAGCCAGCTCCCGGGGAGGGTCCAAGACCATGGCTCATGTGACCTATCCCTGTCTTGAGCTCCCTGTGCCACTCTGTCCTTTGCCCTCAATGGCCACCTGCAAGATTCTGACTTAAGGCCATGGATGCATGGAGAGCCATACACAGAATATTAACACTTAACAAAAAAATTATTCCTTTGTTTTCTTTAACTTCTAATTCAAATTTACAATTGGTCTCAACTAATATAGGCAATAAATCACTTAGTGTTGGCAATGCCTGGGAATCTGTCACCCACAGAAACCTCAGGTACCAGGTACTTTCCCTCCACAGTACTGCTGCTGCTGTGACTTAAAATACCCGTTTACCACTACTTCAAAATCAAGGTGGCTATTAGACCTGTTCCAGGCTCTTCTTATTTAATGTGTTAATAAAAACGCATATGACTGTAGCACAGATTCATTAAACATTCTGATAGCTGCATTTCCACATAATTGGTTTTCTTTATAATCTTCTGCATATTTAATGCATTTTAAAACATGCCAAGCTGGGTATGGTGGCACATGCCTATAATCCAAGCACTTGAGAGGCTCAAAAGTTGGAAGCCAGCCTTAGCTATATAGTGAGACCCTTTGTTAAAACACAAAACAAGCCAGGTATAGTAGCACCCATCTTTAATCCCAGCACTCAGGAGGCAGAGGCAGGAGGATCTTTGTGAGATCCAGGTCAGCCTAGCGTATATAGCAAGTTCCAGGCCAGGTGGAGCTACAGGGAAGACCCTGCCTCAAACAGAACAACAGAACAGAACAGAACAGAACAGAACAGAACAGAACCGAACCAAAACCAACAAAAAAAACAGGACCCTGAAGAGAGAGCTCAGTGGTGGAGGGCACGTTGTGCTCTTGCAAAGAACCTGAGGGCTTGAGTACAATTCCCAGCACCCATATGGGGCCAGAACAGAACAGAACAGAACAGAACAGAACAGAACAGAACAGAACAGAACCAAAACCAACAAAAAAAAACAGGACCCTGAAGAGAGAGCTCAGTGGTGGAGGGCACGTTGTGCTCTTGCAAAGAACCTGAGGGCTTGAGTTCAATTCCCAGCACCCATATGGGGCAGCTCACAATTACCTGTAACTCCAGCTCCAGAAGGATCCACCTCTGGCCTCTATGGTCTCCTGCACTCATGTGCACATACCCCCACATAGGTACACATGTATACACATAATTTAAAATAATACATGCTAGAAGCTTGGTCTTCAATGTAACAGTATTGAGGAGTGGCTCTTTAAAAGGTGAAACTCTCTGGGAGGTCATCAGTTTGCTGAGGGCATAATCTCAAGGGCATGGGTTAGGTCTCCTGGGCCTACAGTTAGTATAACAGAGGGTTGTCACAAAGTGAAGTCGGCTGGCTCTCTTGCCATGGGACCCGCCTCCTTTATGCACAGCCTACTTTGCCCCTTTTGCTCCTGCTGTGTGCAATGTCACCCACCACTTTATGACTTCAGGGGAGGCGCTCACCAGATGCAGTCAGCTGACACAGCCTCTAGAGCCATGAGCCAAAAATAAAACTCTTTTCTTTATAAAGTACCAGTCTCCAGTATTTTGGTATAGCAGTAGAAAACAGACTAGGTTTCACTAATACCCACAAGGGTCAAAGCACAGACTAGGTCAAGATTCCTACCATATGAAGTCACTTCTGGATACAGCCACACTGCTAAGCTCTGAGGAAGTCAGACCAGTCAAGAGCTAGCTTGCTTCTCCATGCTCAGTTACCAGCACAGGACCATCATTGAGATGCTCAGTCACTCACTGGCTACCTGACAGCAAAGCTGGGAAGGTCCTCCTCATTGACGCCTCAGAGGGCTAGCCAGCAACAACCCCCCGCCCCCCACTACATCCCTCTCTCCAGTGGAGGAATAGAGGACAACTACACATAGGGACCAAGACAGGGGTAAGCCAAGTGAGGACCAAACCTAGGGAAGAGTCAGGCAGGGCAAAGAGATACCTGGGCTGGCTCCCACAGACTCACCCATTTCCCAGGCCAGCATGAGGCCTTTGCTCAGAAGTACAAGGTTCATATAAAGGTGTGACAGGCTTTTGAGCAAGACCCTGACCCCTGCTGACACTGTCTATGGAGAATGCTGACTCTAGCAAGGCCCATTGCTCATTAGGTGCACACCTAGGGCAGTTTGCCTGTTGCTCCTTGCTGCCTGTGCAGCAGCTCCCAAGATACCACTTGACTTAAGAATGAGAGACATGGGGCTGGAAAGATGGTTCAGCAGTTAAGACCATTGGTTGCTTTTGCAGAGGACCCAGGTGTGGTTCCCAGCACCCACATGGCAGCTAACAATGTAACTCCAGTTCCAGGGGATCTGATGCCTTCTTCTAGCCTCTGTGGGCACTGCATGACATGGGTGCACTTACATACATGTAGGTAATACACATAAAATAAAAATAATAAAATATTCTTTGAAAAAAAAAAAAAGAATGCGACAGATCCTTATCCTACCCTTTGAAACCCTGTCCACTTTCCTACACACAACTCCTCTTCTCACCCATTGCTGTCTCCTAGGAAAGCAGAACAGGATGCTGGACCACGGTCACCTGAGAGTCACATGGGCCTCTTCTCCCTAGGTTCTACAAGGACTCACTCCATAGGAAACCAACTCTAACTCCCTGGGAGCCTGAGGCTACGACTTGTTGGCTCACTGTAACTGACACTGTAGGTATAGGTATAAACCTATAATCCCAGTACTCAGAAGGCTTACACACAAGGATCATGAGTTCAAGGCCTTTGTACAGCAAGTCCCTGTCTCAAAAAAAGAAAAAAAAAAAAAAAACAAGAGCTGGGGATGTAGCTCAGTGGAAGAACCCTTGCCCAACACAAGCAAGGCCTGGGTTTCACCTCTGGACCTGAAAAAAAAAAAAAAAAAAAAAAATCAGATAACTGACACTCTGATCTAACGTGTGAAAGCAACAGTTGAGGGCCAAGATTTTTAAGGAATATCTTCCAACTTTGTCATTGGGCTCAGCTCAGGCCTAATATCTCTTAAGGCAGATCCATAACCAACCTAGAATATCCTTTGGCCAGCTCTGAAAGTTCCCCACCTCTGTCAGATTTTCCAGTAAGTCCTTCACCCATCCTGCATGATGACCCCCAGAGAATCAGCTCTGTTACAAGAGCCTTTCTTTTAGGATCTGACCTATGTCTCTCACCAGCTTGGCCCCTGTACCTTGTGGAGAGAAACAGGCCTTAGGCTACCCTGCAGCCACAACCCAATGCACCTGCTGGAGCTACCAGTGACCACCTGGCCAGCCCAGATGGAGAGATGAGACCCATAAACAGACATCTACTACTCAGATGTACTGCTCAGTGTGTTCCTTAACAGAAGGTCCTGGGCTGGGTTCAAAGTTCTGATCACTGCCTCCTGGACACCCAACCAGGACTTTGCCTGCACAGCTCTCCACCTAAGTATGTCTCACTGCTTAATGTCCAGCACAAAGGTCACTGCATACTCTCCCCTGGCCTCAGAGCCCATGCCTCTCCTTGGCACACACCAAGATCAGAGGCAGAAAGACAGATGACAATATTTCATGTGTTCATCTGCCTTAGTGGCCTGTGAGTGCCAGAAAGTATGCCCAGGTGTTGTTCCCAGAACACAGCAGGAACCCACTAAGTGACTCCTATACTCAAAACTCTCCCAACCTTGGGGGCCAGCTGAGAACCCATTTTGTTTCCATTTCCCTCATTTTATACAGAGGGAGATATCCACCAGTTTCCCCATATAGAGCTCAGTTCCCACCCAGGTAGGTGGAGAGTTGCACTCTCCTACTCAGACCCGCCTAACATCCTGAGTAATCAGGTCCACAGGGTTTCCCTGTAGCCCCAGCTGGCCTAGAAGTTGATATGTAGACCAGGCTGGCCTCTATCTTACAGAGATTGGCCTACCTCTGCTTCCCAAGTCCTTGCACCAATGTGCCCTGCTTGAGAGTATGCTTTTTAAAAAGCAGATCCCAAGCTGAGTGTGATGCCATATGCCTGTAATGTGAGAACTTGGAGGGCAAAGCAGGACCAAGAGTTTGGGGTTAGCCTGTGCTATACAGTGAGACCCTGTCAGAAAACAAAAGATTACAATCTTTCCAGCCCCCCAGGGCAAAGTCCAGAGATGCCACCTGATGCCCTTAGGGATGCACTCTACTCTTCCCTGTCCCCTAGGACACTGGCTCAACCTTTATCTCTTAACCTTTGCCCAACTATCTGTCCCTGATTACCTGAGTGAGCCATCTGTCCGGATCTGTCCGACAGGACCACTCGCCTTCCTTTGAATCTACAGAATTATGGCACACCTATTCCGTGCATGGCACTGGGCTAACGAGGCCCAGAATGACTCTTGCATTCTAAATGGGGAAGAGACAACGGACACGTAGAGTTGATCAGATAGTTAGGGAAGGCTTCTCTGAGGAGTTGAAGTTTGGCTCGACATTGTACTGGGTTACTGCTGTCCTGAGAAAAGAGGATTCCCACCCTAATCACTGTCCCTTTCAGGGGGTTCCTGGAGACCTGAAGCTCTGACTACGATGGCATCCCCCCACCTGAGGGGCGTGGCAGTGAACAACTTCGTCTACCAGGGCCCCCACCTCGGCCGCACAAGCAGGAACTCGATATGTAGACCAGGCTGGCTTCTATCTTACAGAGATCTGCCTGCCTCTGCTTCCCAAGTGCTTGCACCACCCGGCTGGAGCCTGAGTTGCAGGGCAGCCCCGCAAGGGCCAGCCGCCAGCGTGGAGAGGCGCAGTGGGCACCAGCGTGCGGGGACATGGAGCCCTCCCCCGCCCGGGAAGTTGGGAGCCAAGGGGCCGCACAACAACCCGGACCAGAGCCTGGGGCTGTCACCCACTGACCAGCCCGGAACGCCGAGGGGAGGCCCCCTCTCCGCGCCCGCAAGCAGGAGCGAAGCACCGGAGCAGCACTCACCGCGAGGCGGACGCCATGTTCGCTCAGCGCGAGAGTCACGTGAAGTGCGGCGTAAGCTGAACCAGCCCGGCCAGCCGGGGACTGCGAGGCGTGTTGGGGCGG
Source organism: Nannospalax galili (assembly GCF_000622305.1). Taxonomy (NCBI): domain Eukaryota; kingdom Metazoa; phylum Chordata; class Mammalia; order Rodentia; family Spalacidae; genus Nannospalax; species Nannospalax galili. The sequence goes on along the minus strand of NW_008343239.1, from coordinate 1,188,533 downwards.
CGCTAGAGGTGGGCGGGGTTTGAGGGCGGGGCTGGGGTGGGCGGGGTTTAAGGGCGGAGCTGTCCGCCCTCGTCCCGTGGCTTCCAGCTCTGGACTCGGCGAACCGTGGAGAGGCGGAACCCTGGAGAGGGCTGCGGTAGGGCCCGACAGAACCTGAGCAGCATCCTTCATGCTTTCCCAACTGGGAGGCAGTGTCCTGAGACAGAGGACAGCTTGATTCTGGGTCAGCCCCTGACCTCATGTGGCAGCCCACCTGCTGGAAGAACTCAGGAATAAAGAACCCTCTGGGAAGGACGGGAAGCAAGCCAAGCGTCCCGGGCTAGTGGGGAGGGCTGGGGTAACTGGAGGAACAGAAACCTCAGTATCCAGGAGAGGGAGTGGAGAGGGGCTCAGCCTGAGAGACAAGCATCAGCCAGACTCTGTAGCGCCTTGAACATGGGGTTTTGAGTTGGGTCTGGTAGGATCTTCTCCAAGCTCCCTTGGGAGCAGAATGGAGAAGCTGAGGTGCTAGAGCAAGGTTGGGAAGGGACATCAGAAGGCAGGTGCCAGCAGGTCCAGAGCACTTGCAGGCACTGGCTGAAATGCTTTACAAATGGCAGTTCTGCAGATAGATGTCTCACGAAACTCCTGTGTAGAGTTTGGGACTATTCTTTAAAAAAAGATTTTATAGGGACTGCTCTTGCAGAGGATCTGGATTCAGTTCTCAGCACCCACATGACAGCTAACAACCTTCTGTAAGTCCAGTTCCAGGGGAATCCAACTCCTTCTACTGACATCCTGGGCACTGCACAACGTGGGTGTACTTATATAAATGCAGGCAATACAGTCATAGACATAAATTTTGTTTAAATAAATAAAATTTAAATTTTTTAAAAAATATTTTATTTTGTATTTAATTTTTCTCTGTGTGTGCAAGTCAGTGCAGGTGCCCTCCGAGCCAGAAGAAGGCATCGCATCCCCTGGAGTTGGAGTTACAGGCAGTTGTGAGCCACCTGATATGGGTGCTGGGAACTGAACTCGGGTCCTTTTCAAGAGCAGTACACACTTAACCACAGAGCCATCTCTCCATAATCTTTTGAAAGAGAGAGAGAGAGAGAGAGAGAGAGAGAGAGAGAGAGAGACTGAGACTGTCTCTGTAGCCCCAGCTGGCCTGGAACTCGCTATATAGATCAGCCTGGCCTCAATCTCACAGAGATCTGCCTGCTCTGCCTCCTGAGTGCTGGGATCAAAAGTGTGTACCACCATGCTGGTCCCCCGACCCATATTCTTGATGCCATTTTATAGATGAGGAAACTGAGGTAATATACCTGAGCTCACACAGGTACATACATTCTTGAGAACTTGAAAACACATACATACATACATTATGTACTAGCTCCATCCCCAGCCAAAGAATCTCAACTCTCTAATAAGGGACAGTTTTTAAAAATAGCAAAAGATGAGGAGAGAGCTATTTGTGTCCGTGTGTAGAAGGAAAACCTGCCCCCAGCTAATCACAGCCCCACTTCTTTTGACATAAAATATGTCAAAATTAAGCCAACTGCCAGCTTAATGCTTATTAATGTGTAAAAGAAGTAATTATCCTAAATATTTACAAAATGAGAGGAGAGCAATGAATGAAACTCTCATGTCTGGTTGTAACAGAGAGGCACTGCCCATACTGCCTACCCACCCAGGCCCATCTGGACACTGGGCCTCTAGACAGGGCCTTCCCTGACAGCAGTTTCATATGCCTGGCATCCTCTGCCCCCCACCCCCATCCAAGGCTCCAGTAGAACCACACTCCTCCCCCACTCCTGCCCTTCGGAGGCTCTGGCAGTGACTCTAGGAGAAGCCGCCACTAAGGGTGTGGGAGAATATTGTATAGTTACTCATGCAGGGCAGTCCCTGGATGCTGCTGGGAGCCAGGAGGCAATTGGAGAGAGATTGATTTTAGAGAGTCGGCATGGGAGTGTGTAAATCAGCTGAGGAAGCACGCCAGGCAGTGCTCTCATGCCTCATACAGTGCCACATTACCTCTGAGGTCACAGGTCCTTGGGGACAGTCTGCCCTGTGATGCCCTACAAGTGGATGTGAAGTGACTATTTCACCAGTCAGGTACTTCCAGAAGTACCACACCCCAACCCTAGGGGCTCCATCCTGGACAAGGTTCTCCTTTCTCCCGGTGACACTGTGTTGAGCCAACTTTCCCTATCCTGCCTATCTCTACCTAAGCCTCCACTCCCTCACAGCTCCATAGGCACTGCTGGCCACTGGGTGTCTGACTCATGTCCCCTGGAAGAGCCACAACACAAGGCTCCGTCCCTCTTCTGTTGCATATTGACTCAACTGGATTTTGAATAACCGTGGAAACATATCTAGGAGTGTATCTACAAGGGTGTTTCCAGAACGGGTTAACTGAGGAGGAATTGTGGGCAACCCCATCGCATGGACTGAGGTCCAGGACTGAATAAAAAGGAGACAATGAGCTGAGCCCCAGCACTCATTTCTCTAGGCTTCCTGACTGTGGATGCCATGTGACCAGCCGCCTCAAGCTCCTATTTCTGTGCTTTTCACGTCATGATGACTTACATCTCTTCTTAAACCATGAACAAAATAGATCCTTCTTTCCTTAGTTTTTTTTTTGGGGGGGGGTATTTGTTTTTGAGACAAGGTCTCACTATGTAGCCCTGGCTGGCCTGGAATGTATATGTAGACCAGACTGGCCTCGAACACACAGAGATCTACCTGCCTCTACCTTCCCAGTGCTAGGATCAAAGGTGTGTACCACTACACCCAGTTTCCTTGTTTTGGTCAGGTATTTCTTCACAGCAACAAGAAATATAGCTGGTACCATGGTCTTTGGGAAGTTCTATAGGTGATACTGGGGTGGCCTGGACTCTGGTCCTGCCCCCTGCTGCCAACCTGTAACCCATGGTGCCACGCTGTGACTGAATATGTCATTAAGAACTAAAGGTCCATATCCTACCATGGAGCCAAGAAGGAAAAAAGACACTTGGTATTGTTCCTAAGGAACTCACCATCTGGGAAAACCAAAGAACAGGCTTCAGGTTGTTACTGGAGATGACAAAGGGATTGAGAGCAGGAAAGCTACGCTGTCCAAGCCCATTTCTCAGGTGGGAAATGAGGAGGGGAATAACTTCTAGGGCTGGGGTAAAACTTAAGGGTAGAGTCCATACTAAACTTGCTCAAGACCCTGGGCTCTAGTCCAGCATGGAAACAAACAAAAAGAGTCTCCCCCACTTACCTAGAATAACCCCCACACCAGACTGCATTCGAGTTTTTGTAATTGTTTTAGATAAGCTAGATAAGGAGACTCAGCACTAAACAGACTGAAGAGGTAAACTGAGATGATGTAGGGGGTGTGCCTGAGAGACAGGAGGCAGGAGGATCTACTCCAACCTCGCTTCTCCCTGGTAGAACAGGAAGGAGTATGTATTACTTTTCCCATCATTATGCCCAAATCCCTGACAGAAGCCACTTAGAGGAGGAAAGGTTTCTTTGGGTTCATGGTTTCAGGAATTTAATTGTTCATTTGACACAACCTAGAATCACTTGGGAAGAGGGTCCCAATGAAGGATTGTCTAAATTGGGTTGGCTGTGGGCATGTCTGTGAGGGATTGTCTTAATTAAGTTAATTGATATGGGAAGACCCAGTCCACTGTGGGTGGCACCATTCCCTAGGCCAGGGGCTCTGACCTGTATAAGAGAGAGGAAAACAAACCAAACACAAGCAGGCAAGAGAGTGTGCATACCTTTATTTTTTTAATATTTTATTTGTTATTTTTATTTCATGTGTATATGTGTATTGCCTGCATGTAGGTAAGTGCACTTGTGTCATGCAATGGCCACGGAGGACAGAAGAGACTGTTGGATCCCCTGGAACTGGAGTTATGGACAGTTGTTACCTGCCATGTGGGTGCTGGGATTCAAACCTGGGTCTTCTGCAAGAATAGTCAGTGTTCTTAACTGCTGAGCTATCGCCCCAGCCCTGCATACATTTATCTCTGCTCTTGACTGTGAATGTGAAGTGACCAGCTGTGTGAAGTTCCTGCCTTGACTTCTCCCCTATGAAGGGCTGTAACTTAGAATTGTTACTCATAAGTTTCTTTTTGTCAGACTTATCACAGCAACAGAAACAAAACTCAGACAAAGGGCTATTGATCATCATGGTGGAGAAGACATCATGGCTGGGGAAGCGCCAATCATAGTGGCAGGAGAATGAGGCAGCAGCTGCTCACATCTTTGTGGATCAGGAAGCCAGAAGCAGAATCAGGTATCACCTTCAAGACTCTCCCCACCCAGTGGCCCACTTCTGCTAGCTAGGCCACAGCCCAAAGGTTCCACAAGCCCAAAACAGTGCCACCCGCGTGGGACCAAGTGTTCAAACACATAGTCCTCTGGGGGACATTTCACATTCAAACCATAGTACATACCTAGGTGGCTTGTCCCTCTCTCAAGGTCCTGGCAAGCCTTAGTCCTTGCCTGTTGAGGTAGCAGCCGCTGGGCCAGCTACAGCTCTCCCACTCCTAAGCCCAGGGTAGCTTGCAGTGTCCTCGAGGGCCATACCCCAGCAGTTACCTCCAGCCTCAGAGGAGCCCCACATCACATCCTTGTCCTCCTGCCGTCTTTTCCCTGGCCCAACTCACCTGGGCATCTGTCTTCCTGCAGAAAAGAGGTGGGCAGCAGCCGAGGGGCCTTCCCTAGGAAGCCCCCGTCACTGTGTCAGATGAAGTGGTCCCCGCTGGGTGCTTTGCCAGAGTCTACGAGGCAATTCAAGATGAGAAATGGAATGATGGCTTCAGAAAGGCAAATCATTCTGGCAGCCCCTTCAAAACATTGAAGAAACAAGCTCTTTTTGTGTGTGTGAAAATGGGGAATATATTGTTTTTCAGTGTTTGGAAGACTGTTTTCTCATCTTGAAATCACAAGCTGCCTTCTTCCGGCGAGACTTATAAATACATCCAATTATCGACATTCAATATAGGAAATAAAGTTCTGAAATTGTTTTCTTCCGCACACACGGAGCGGGCTGGTCAGGTTGCACAGGTGATAATTGCTTTTATTTCCTAGGAGCTGTACCAGATTGGCGGGGCTGGCAGCTCCAACTTTTATTGCTTTCACCTTTATTACATTGCCCATGTTGTGCTGGGCGATTCATTGGTGTAACTTTATTACCCCATTTCAAGATCCTGCTAAAAATGAAGGAAATTCCTCATTTCAGAACTATAAAGCACCAAGTCCTAGAGTATGAGGATTTGGGTTCTGCAGCTGGTGTTCCAGAGAGAAACTCCCTAGAGAGGATGGACCATCCCCCTGACCAGGCTCAGTCACTGAATGTTTCAGATAGACCTTTGGTCTCTGTTGGCATGTACAAGGATTCCCTTTAAGATAGCATTTTAAGGATGTTCTGAGCCCTATATGAAAGCAACCACAGACGATGTCCTCAGCAGACATCTATCCTTTCATCTGTACCACCATCAAGACTGGATCATCTGTGAGCCAGGTGAAGTGGTGCAGGACTGTGATCCCAGCACTCAGGAGGCTGAGGCAAGAGGATACAAGTCAACGTATTGAGCCCATGTTTTAAAAAATGGTGGTGGTATAAATGAAGGGGTGTCACTTGTGTCTTCTCCCTCTCCTGCTGGGATTGCTGCTAACTTAACTCTTCCTCCTCCATGCTTTGTCTCTCTTCTCCATGACCTCTTTCATGACCTCCGTCTTCCATGACCTCTCTCTTCCACGACTCCATCTTCTGTAACCTCTGTCTTTTATGACCTCTGCCTTCCATTATTTCTCCCTTCTATTGCCCTTCTGTTCTGTGGCTTCCCTGTGTAAGCACCAAGGTCCCCTGGTTGCCTGCCCACTGGACTGTATCTCTCACTCTCTCAAGCTCTCACCCTCATCAGAGTTTTCTATAGCAAACAGCCCTTCAGTTCAGTGACCCTACACAGAAGGATGCATTGGAGGGATGTCACATAGCATAGGTGAACGAAGGGCAGGCTTAGAAAACAGACAGGATGGACTCATATAAAATCTGGAGACTGTGGCACGCATCCCCAGCACTGAGGGGGTGAGGTGGAAATAAGTAAATCCTTTGAGTTAATTAGCCAGCCAGCCTACCTGAATTGATGATGTGCTCCAGGTGTAGTAAGAGAATCTAGAGAGCCTACCTCAACAAATAAGGTAGAGAGTGACAGAGGAAGTCACCCAATATCAACCTCTGACCGCCACATGCATATGCGCATGCACACACGAACAGTATATACATCACATACACATAACACACATATGCACATACACATATACACATGCAGAAAGAAAAGAATGAAGGAAAGAGGAAAAAGAAGGAATGAAGGAAAAAAATGAAAGAGTGAAAAAAAGAAGGCTGGGTGTGGTGGTGCATGCCCTTAATCCCAGAATTTAGGAGGAAGAGATAGTTGGATCTCTGTGAGATCAAGGCCAGCCTGATCTACATAGAAAGTTCTAAGCCAGCTGGGGCCACAGGGAGACCCTGTCTCAAAAGACCAAAGAAAAAGAAAAAGGGTTTGAAAAGCATGCAGCCAGGAGCTAGGAAGGCTGGTGACCAAGCATCCCCCAACCCCAGGTCACATTCTAGGGACTATAGCAGCTCTCATTGCTTCTCAGACTTGTTGCCACTACATCTGCCCCTGTACACAATGCTGCATGGACACAGCATCCTGGCTTCAGTCTCTGCCTGGCCAGAGTCTGTGGAGGGCAGTGCAGCAGAGCCCAGGCCTCATACCCACCCCTCATCTGCCTTGGCCCTCTTGGCCTCTGATGAGGATGGGGATGGTAGCAGTGCATGGCATCTGTGTGTTAGCTTTCTCATTGCTGAAACCAGATTGGCTGAGAGAAAAATTGAAGAGGGGAAAGGTTTGTTTTTGTCCCAGGTTCAAAAGGTTCAGTCTATGATTGCTTGGCTTCATGGGCTCAGGCAGAGCATGTTGGCAGTGGTATGTGGTGGAGAAGCTTCTTCATCTCATGGCAGACAAGGAGCAGAGAGAGAAAGGAAGGGACTACGGACAAAATGCTGGCAAAGGCCCATCCCAGTGATATGCTTCCTCCAGCTAGTCCCCACCTCCTGGTTTCTAGAACCTCTCCCAGATAACACCATCGGCTGGGGATGCTCGACATACAACATGCCTTGTGGGGAACATTTCATATTCAAACCATAAGCACCTCATTGAGTTCCAGTCTCCAAGTGGGAAGATGTCAGCCTTCCATTATTTCTCCCTTCCATTGCCCTTGTCTTCCGTGGCTCCACAAAGCCACGGAATACACAAAGCCCAATAGCACAGTAATGGATCAGTTTAAAGTGCACACAGCCCCCAAATAACACCTTGGAAAGATCTTTCATAATCTTACTCTGAACATTGCAATCATGAAGTCTAAAATGCAGCTATTTTCATTTCAGCAAAGTGTGAGGTTCTTGTTTCACAGTTTGGTATAATTTTTATTTTCAGTTTATGTTGGGCGACACATATTTCTTATTTCTGCAGCCCTCCAGCTCATATGTGGCTCTGCCTCCATGTCACTGCCAAATGAAGGTCCCCAACTGCCAAATACCCATTTGAAACTATGTGGTAAGAGAGAAGTGTGTGAACTATAAAGTCATCAAGCTCGCCCTGAGTGTAAGCAGGGGTATTTGGTCTTCACTTTGCCATTTAGAGGTGAAGAGACAGTGGCCTTTGGTTCCAAAGGTCAGATAGGCTTTAAACATCAGAGCTCTCAGGAGACATTTTAACATGGTACAAATATGGAGCTGGCCACTTTCCTTAGTAGGACAATTAATGTTATTGCAGAGCTTGGCCAAGCCAGGCAAGGTGGAGCACATCTTTAATCCCAGCACTTGGGAGGTAGAGGTATGCTGAACTCTGTGAGATGGAAGCCAGCCTGGTTTACATAGCAAGTTCCAGGCCAGCTGGGGCTACAGAAGACCCTGTCTCAAAAATCAAACAAAAAAGGGGCTAGAGAAATGGCTCAGCAGTGAAGAGCACTTGATGTGCTTGAGGAGAATCCAGGTTTGGTTCCCAGCACCCACATGACAGCTAGCAACTGTCAGTGACTCCAGTTCCAGGGGATCCTATGACCTCTTCTGGTTTCCACAGGCACTGCATGATATGGGTGCAATTACATACAGACAAAGCACATATACACATCAAAATAAAAATAAATAGGCCAGCACTTGGGAGGCAGAGGCAAGCAGATCTTTGTTAGTTCAAGGCCAGCCTGGTCTACATAGTGAGTGCCAGGCCAGCTGGGGCTACAAGGAGACCTGTCTCATAAAAGACCAAAATAATAAATAAACTTAAAACTAGGCAAACCAAAATAAATAAGTAAATAAATAACAGCTTGGGCAGTAATGAGGGATGTGGATGTAGAAACCGAGGTCTGATTCCTGGCTTTGCTATTTCCCCACTGTGTAGCAACCTTTCTAAGCCTCTATTTTCTCATAGGCAAAATGGAAGTAGGGCTCAGCTCAGAGTGTCATTGAGGGGGTTATACTGAATGGTTCCAGAAGACCCTCCAGTTCAACCCTTGAGATGATGAGATCCTAATTTCAATGGTCATGTGAGAAGAGGGTACACGAGGAAGGTACCAGTACCTTATCCTCAAGGTGTCAAGGTGGGTATTCTAATATCATTTTTGTCATTGTGATAAAATACCCTGACAAAATGCAACTTAGAGGAGAAAGTGGTTTTTATTTTGGCTTACAATTTAGAGTTACAGTCTGTCAGTGTGGAGAAGTCAAAGGGGCAGAAACTTGATACAGTTAGTCATGTCACATCCACAGTCAAAAGTGGAGAGAAATTAATACATATGCTTGCTTGTGCTCAGCTTGATTTCTCCATGTTTATGCAATTCATAACCTCCTGCCTAGGGAATAGTGCTGCCCGCAGTGGGCCAAGTTTCCTCACATCAATTAGCTTAATTAGGACAATCCCCCCATGCCCACAGGCCAACCCAATGTACACAATCCATCCTTTAGGCTCTCTTCCTAGGTGATTCCAGGTTGTGTCAAGTTGACAATTAAACTAACCATCACAATGGATGAGCTACTCTCTCAGTTCAGTCCACCTACAAAGCAACCTTGACAGAAAGGGATGACTATAACTCTAAGCCCAAGTGCCTGGTTTGCAACCCCCCTCAAGGACTGGCTGGGCTCTGGGGCTACAATACTGCCTCAATCCCCTGGACTGGCCATCTAGCCAAATATAGAGATGCTGTAGGAATGCAGGAACACTGGCATTGTGATACCCCAGCTCTCCCCATCCAGAAATGGAGTCCATTTTACTAGGTCCCACCTTGGGGAAGTGGTGGCTAAGGGATTGGCTTGGAATAATGAAACATTAGCAAAAGCAGAGGCCTTTCAAGGAGTACACCCAGGTTTAGTCTCTTGCCACTCCTGTTACCATAAGCATGAGAAGATGTCCTAAGCTAACCTGTGCCAGAGGACAGTATACCTGGTCTATAGCCTGTCATGCAGTAGACACACACACAGGCCAGCTTAGGTTACCCAGCCTCCAGTCAACCCCATGAATAGCTCCAACTAAGTGGTCTCAGGATTGCTGAGTAACATATAGCCATGATATGAGGCAGTTGTTATTTCAGGATTGTATGTGATCCAGAGCAGAAAAAAAAAAAGAGACCCAGAGATGTGGCCTGGATGGAATAAAAGGAGAAAAGGAGAGGGTTGTGGAGTACTGGTGGCAGCATCTCCCTTTCTCTGCTTCCTGGCTGTGGTGCTGTGAGCTGCTGTGATCCACCGGGCCAACCTCTCTCCATGATGGGTTGAACCCTCTGAAGTTGTGAGCTAACATAAATAATTCCCCTTTTAAAGTTTCTTCTGTCAGGCATTTTGATCAGAGAAATGGTAAAAGTAATGCTATGGGTTCTGCTGTCTTGGGGGCTCCAAGAAGCAACACTCCCACACTAGATATCTGTGGTACTAGAGGGGGTTGGGTGGTGGCCATACAGGAAGGTAGTATCCCAGGCAGGGCTTCCTGGGCAATAGACTTAAAATACAGCAGGATTCTGTAAGCATGTATAAGAATTCCTCCAGGGGCCACCAGGAATACTAGAAGGAGCTTTCATGTAGACTGCAGGGTTCCTGTGATAGAGACAGTCTGGGGCTATGCATGCATCACAAGCCACTGAGACCAGCCTGGGGACTCAGCCTGCACAGATGGGGGTAGTGTTTACTATGCAAGGCCATATTATGGCTATGCCTGAATATAAACAGCCTGGCTCTTGGCATCCACTTTAAGCCAAAAACAGACCCCCAACTGCTGAGAAGATGTTCCTTCAGAATTCTCTTAGAACTGTGCTCCCAAACAAAGGATTCACCCTTCTATTGAAATGGTATATCCAGCATGCAATGGGGAAGTAACAGTCAAGTCCCTCATCTTATTAGAGAAGAATCTTGCCCTTTCTGATCCCTAGACCTAGACTGGTATGCATACAACCACAAAGAGATGTTATCAATTTAACCCCATCTATTGTCTGCAACACAACGGGATAGTCTTTATCTTTGCTGTTTCCAGTGACTATCCCATGCTATTTGCAGTGCTTTCATGAATATGCAAAACATCCACACATACATTATTTTGGGTCAAGAACAATGTAGGGTCCTGAAGAATTAAAGCTATATGCTTTAGGTTACAAGCGGAGCTCAAGGCCTAGTAGGGTTGTTTACATTATAAACAAGCTAAGACAAGATTAACTTTTTGGTTGCAAGGTTAGACAAAATTCATTTATGCAGAATATGTCAATATTGTAAAAGTTATTCCTATAGACAGGGGTCAAACAGAGCTTGTGTGTGCTACGCAAAGCAGGTACATTAGATACTTTTGTTTTGCTGTTACTACAAGGGTTGGCAGAAACAATTTAAGGGATGAAAGATTTATTTGGGCTCATGGTTCTAGAGGGTTTCAGTCCATCATAGCAGGACAAGCATGGCGGAGCAGCTCACACCATAGCTATAGGAGCATGTGGCAGAGGCTGTTCACATCATGATGGACAAGGAGGCAGCAAATAGGCAGGGATAACATCCTTTCAAGGACCCACTGCCCCCTGCCCCATGAACTCATGACCTGCCTCCTCCCAAAGTTTCCAAAACTTCCCAAAATAATACCATCAGCTAGGGACCAAGTGTTCAAAGCATGAGCCTGCAGTGCACACTTCAGGTTCAAACTGTAACAGTAGGGGATTTGACCTGGTAGCCAGGATGGATGGCATGGAGGTAACCTGAAACAGGGAGTACATCCCCCTAGCCTTGATCAGATAGACTCAGACCTTATGAGAAACCAAGCATAGAGCCAGGGGAGAGAACTATTCAAAAAATAAAGTACCTTCCTCATTTCACTAAAGACAAGGGTCCTGCCGTTGAGACCCATGGGAAAAGTCTGGCCAGTCCAAGCTGAATGGCCCCCCTACTCAGAACACTAGCTATTATAAGCCAAGCATGTTCCAGAAAGAATAACAGATTCCCAAGAAGTTGCCACTGCCAAGCTCATGAGACCCAGAGCAGAGTCAGAACCCCACGCCAAGTTCATAGTCAGCATGGCAACCCAACAGGATTTTCACTTCCTTTATTCTTTTTGGACATTCAGGTCAAACAGCCTGTGGGAAAATCACAATTTTATCCAGATCTCAAAGATCAATATCACACTCTCCATTTAGGGCTTGAGGGAAAACGGGCTGAAACTCATCTGACAGTGGTAAGGCAGGAGGCAGGTGCACCAGCACAGGGAGCTTATCCAAAGAGGCATATAATCTCGGTGCCCAGGGTACAAATCCGCCTGCAGGGCCAGCTGTCTGCCTGGCACCAGGACACTCCAAGCTTTCTCTCTTGACTAATGGGCTTCTCAGAGTCTTAGCACAGAAGTTATTGGGGGGTAGGCAGCCAAGCCTTTGTTCCTAAAATCTCTACTAGGTGCCACCTCTGCTTGAAGCCAGGCTGAGAAGCGCTCACCAAATCTTTGTGGATATTCCTTGAACTCTGGGCTGTAGGACTGGCTGCGCAGAAAACTTTTTTAGCTTTGTATCTTGTACCAAGAGCACACCTTGTCTTTTCCATCACCAGGGGGCACTGCCTGTGTGTCTTGGTTTTATCATTGCTATGATCAAATACTTGACAGAAATAACTGAAAAGAAGGAAAGATTTATTTTAGCTCATGGTTTCAGAAGGTTTAGTCCATGGTGACTTGGCCCCATGTGCTTGGATGGAATATCATGGAGGCTGGAGCATGTGGTAGAATTGCTCCTTCACTTCATTGCGAACAAGACATAGAAACAGAAAAAAAGAGCCAGGGACTCAGGATAATCTTCAAAGTTATACCTCTAATGACCTACTTCCTCTAATCAGGCTGGGGGCCAAGTATTCAATACATGGCTGTTGGAGGATGGTTCCTATTCAAAGCATAACACTATGTGAAGACTAAGCACCCTTTCCAAAGGTAACCACAGAGCCAAGGGGAAAGTTCCAAGCTTTTTCTGTGATTGTTGTTTCAGAAGAAGGCCTTGCAGCCCATCCCCAGTAATCCTGATATGGTGGGGCTTGGGTATGGCTTGGGCATCTAGATATTTAACCAGCACCACAGCTACCTGTGGTCTGTGGCCAGGTTTGGATATGTTGTCCGGGCAGCTACCCAAGGAAATTGGCCTCTCTTGTGCCTTGAGTTTATGCATACTATAACGCTGATCTTGTGGACTGGGAAGAAGCATGGGCACCAGGCATCAATTCCAAGTTCATTACCCCTTTCAGTTAATTCCTTTTCTTCCTCTAGGGAGGACTCTTCACACCAACGTCCTTGATAGCCCACTCCTCTGCCCTCTGTCTGGGGTACCTACATGACCCAGCTCCTGCTGGTAGGAAAGCCCATTAGAGTGTCACTCCTACTCCAAGACTCAACAGTTAGAAGCCTGTTAAGACTGAGTATCATCAGGCCAAGGGGAAGGCAACAGGAATAGCTACGTTGAACTAAGGGCATTTAGGAAGTAATTATTGAAACCAAAGTGGGAGAGGGGAAGGAAAGAAAGGAGTGGGGAGATAGAGAGAGAAAGAGAGAGAGAGGCCTTCTGACCCTATAATTGCAATTCTCATTATCTAGAGTAAAGAAACTCTGCTTTGTGAACAGAAGGAGATGGAAACTCACAGTTCTTGTTGCCAGTGTTATTTGATGGAGGAAAATTGGAGGCTGTGTATGTCACTGCTGAGTGAACTCCTGTCTATCACATAAGAGATCGGTGAAACCAGTTCAGAGGTCTGTCCTAGATTGGTGGGTGCCAAAACGGGGATTGTATGCACACCCTGTGTTGAGACGTGATGGTGCAGTACACAATGGTCTATACTGTTCATGTGTGTAAGGCCCTCAAAGCAAGCAGGGCTGTAAATTCTGCACAGACGTATGTTTGTGTGTTTAAAGTATTTAAGAATCTGGGAGAAGATAAGCCCAAGGGGTTGTTTTCAGAGAGATGAGAGAATATTGTGAAGGAATCCAGTGGGCTACAGAGCCTACAGGAGCTGCCCCTAAATACCCCCATTCCGCCCCACACTGATCTGTCCTTTCTCTACTCCAGGCTCCACAGTCACTGGTCCAACTCTCCAGAGTGGGAAGGTTGGTAAGTTCGTGTCTCAAACGCTGTTATTTGCAGGGATCATAGACAAGGCTCTCCTGGGCTGATGCCAAAACCACAGGTAGGGCTCTGAGTACCCAACCTTACCTTCCACCCCTGTTCCCCACATCCCTCCCTCCATGCTCCTGGCTCCACCTCCCAAATTCTACCTGCCTTCATTACAGACCCCTCCCTCCCTCCCCAGAGCCCCTTCTCTTGATTCTAGCTCTTACTCCTAATCCTGATCTTGACCTCCAACCTCTTAACTCTCCCTTCCATCTTACCAACCAGCCTCCCAAGCCCTACCTACCACATCTCCCTCTACCTTGGCCCTCGCTCCCCAGCCTGGCCAGCACACGCTAACTCCTCGGAGGAGACTAACTTCCACTCCCCAACCCCAAGGACAAGCGGGAGAACAAGGAGCCAGTCCTCTGGTAGGGCGGCTGCCAGGGAGAGAGAAAAGGGTCTTTTCAGCTTTTCTTTGACAGAAGAGAGTGTGTTCAGTCTCCTGCCCAGGATTTGCAAGACAGCTTAGCCCCTCCTCCTTCCTGCTTTTCCAGCCTCCTCTTGGTTTCCATGGATTCAGAGATTTGCTCCCAGCACCTGAGTCCCAAGGGAGAGGGGGAGGAAGTGAGGGGAGGAATGGCCCAGAGGCTGGAGGGGGAGGGGAAGCTGCTGTGGATCACCTCCCCACCTATCCACTGACCTCACCTCTAGAGACCTTCCCAGGAGTTGTCGGGGACTTTATGGTACCCAACGTGTCTCATCCTTTTGGATGGTTGTGGGGGGCTCCAGGAAAAAAAAAAATGTTCCTTGCCTATGCAGATAGCCTACATCAAAGAAAGTCACTGAGCAGACTGCTATGACAGTCAGGGCATGCTAACAGTGACTGCCACCAGAGCAGACACTATCTAAGCAGTCTGGTGAGTGTACCACCACTGGAAAAAAAAGAGCTGCCCCAAATTCTGCCCATTGTCCTTGGCCTCAAACCCTATTATATCTCAAATACAAAGATCCAGATCCAGACAGCTCTGCGTTCTGACATTCAGTAGACTACGAAGGGGGACAGTTGCCAAGGCCATCACTGGAAGCTCCCTGGGTCCTTTGTTTCAGAGGCTCTGGTGCTAATTACAGAATGGGGCCACTGAAGAGGTAAGTGTGCAAGATGACTGCTTGTCACCCGGGAGGATCCAACCTGCCCACGGCAGCACCTTCCAGAGCAGGTACAGCATGTCACTAGCTTCCCACACTCTGCCAGAGGCCCTGAGGGGAAGAGAGAGCTAGTGGTGGGTACTGACATTGGGGCTTTTTCTCTTTTGTTTACATGTGTGTATGTGTAAAGGCCCTAAATTAACATTAGGTATCTTCCTTGACAATGTTCCACTTTATTTATTAAGTCAGAGTCTCTTGGTGAGCTCAGAGCTCACCAGTTATGGCTTGTCTAACTAGCTTGCCCTGGGGACCCCTGGTCTCTTCTCCTTCCGTATGCTGGGATCTCAGATGGCCGTCATGTCTAGTCAACTTTTACGTGGGTTCTGGGGATCTGAACTCTAGTCTTCACACTAGTGGAAAAGCACTTTATCCACTGAGCCATTTCCATAGCCTGGATTTCTTTTCTGAAGGCTGCTGGGAATCAACTCAGTCAGAAAAGATTCATGGTGGCTGTGATGGAACTAGTCAGAGGGGTGTGGGGGCAGAGCACCTGAGCAGGCTGCCACAGCACAAGTACCTCATCGTGGGGAAGACTCAACCCAGGCTGGAGTCTTTCTCGGGGTTCTCTCCAAGCCCAGAGTGAGCAGAGTCTAGAACTGCTGGCCTCATTCCAAAGGACCCTTTCCACCATTTGTTTGCCTAAGTCCATTGGGATTGTTCACACCACGAACCCTGTCTGACACAGTGTAAACAGGTCTGCACTGGGCAGTTAGGCTCCTAGAGGCTCTCTCTGATCACAGGGACCACTATTGTACGAGGCCCACTGGTCCTCTACCCTGGCTCTCTAATCTCCTGGAGAGCCTCTACAAGCTACCAGTGCCTGAAACTCAGTCCAGACCAATGGTATGAATCTGAATAGTCCCTCACAGGCTCAGGATTTGAATGCTGGACGCTGGCTTGTAGTGCTATTTTTTAATGCTGTGGAGCTTTGAGGAGTTCGGGCCTAGCTGGCAGAAGCTGGTCAGTGGGGTCTGGCCCCTGGAGTTACATCCACCTGGCTCAGCCCTGTTTTCTCTGTCATGTCGTCTGCTGAGTGAACAAGCTTCTGCTACATGTGTTGACTGCCTTGAGCCCCACCATGATGGATCAGATTCTCTGAAGCCATGAGCCAAAATAAACCTCTTTCCCCTTATGTTATTTCTGTTAGGTGTTTCTATCACAGCCACGACAAAAATAACTAACACATCAATAGAACAGGGATTCCCAGGATAAGCAGAACACTGGGGTTTTTTGGAAACAGTCTGGTTGAATCTCCCAGAAGTAAAGATGAAGAAAACTTTGAACTAGTCTTCCCCAGTACTGTGTGAAGTGATAGAGGGCAGAGAGGGAAAGGAAGGCTCCACAGGGAGAAGTGTAGGGTGGTCCCCAGCAGGAGACTCAAATTGGACCAACCTCAAGACCAGCCTCTGCATGCCTCCACAGTTGCCCATGGCTCCCTGCTTCTTGGCTCTCTATAGCCCCCCACCCTCACCCAAACTCCATTAAGAGTTTTCACAATCAGCCGAGCATGGTGGTGCATACCTTTAATCCCAGCACTCAGGAAGCAGAGGCAAGTAGAGCTCTGTGAGATTGTGGCCAGCCTGGGCTACATAGAGAGTTCAGGCCATCTGTGGCTATAGGGGAACCCTGTCTCAAAAAAAGACCCCCCCCCCAAATCTTTACAACCAAGCTAACTCACAAAAGCTGGAAAAGAAAACTTCCATTTGAAAATCTTCAAACAGAGCATGCTTTGACCCATAAACTCCACTCCTGGGTGTACATCCAAGAAACATGGGGACGTGTGTCCACCCAGACATAAGCAAAAGAGCACCAAACTGGGAAGTAGCCACATACCACTGATAGAAGACAGGATAAATGAAGTACAAAGTACTTCATACAAAGTAACCCATGTATCAAAGAAGATGGATCTCAGTAACAATGAATCTCTGTTGTATAATTAGGTTTATTCATTTTAAAAAAGATTTTTCCTTTGGAATTTTAAAACTGGATTTATGTGAATTTAAAATTTTAAATTAATTTTATTCTTTATGTGTTTGAATGTTATGCCTTCATGTATGTAAGTGCACTGGTGTTGTGCAGTGCCTACAGAGTTCAGAAGAGGGCATCAGATCCCCTGAAACTGGAGTTACAGACGGTTGTTAGCTGTCATGTGAGTGCTGGGATTCAAACCCAGGTCTTCTGCAAGAACAGCCAGTGTCCTTAACCGCTCAGCCATTTATTTAAACTTTAAAAAGAACCCAAGAAACAATAATTTAAGCCACTGGAAGTCAGGAGAATGACCACCCTTGGTGAAGAGTGGCTGGAAGAGGGGAAGAGAGGCACGAAGAGACTTCCCGGGTCTGGGTGGTCAGTTTAACGCACCCTGGTGGTTGCATAGTGTATTCAGGTTGTGAAAACTCACACATATCACACTTAAGAACATTTGCCATGATTAATCCCGTTGCAGTTGAGGAGGATCTAGAAGAGGAGGGAAACATTAAGTGTTCTCTCTCTAAGGCAAAAAAGAAGAAAACCTAAACAGGTTTCTATCCTAAAGCTAGCTGAATACCAGGTCCTGTGGTGGTTTTTCCAGCTCCCCCAAGCCTCCTTCGATCCCCACACTTGGGAGGCTCCAAAAGAGAGTCTCTCTGCCTGGGGCTGGGAGGCAGGAACTGAAGAAGATCCAGGCCAGCTCAGCCCCCTCACCCCTTGGAATTCACCAGGCAACTTTCCACTGACTTACTTGACCTCTTGGCTTTGTAGGATGTTAGGGTCTCCTCCTTTCTTCTTTTCCTTCTTGGTCCTGGGGATGTGGGGATGAAACCCTGAGTTCTGTGCTAGGCACATGCTCTAAGCTACATCTTGGCTCTGCATCCCACCCCCCTCCCCCGCCTTTTTTTTTTTTTTTTTTCTCATTTTGAGATGGTCCATGCAGCCCCACTGGCCTAGAGCTCACTATATAGATCAGGCTGGCCTTGAACTCATAGAGATCTGCCTGCCTCTGCCTCCCAAGTGCTGGAACTAAAGGTGTGCAACACCACGCCCAGTCCCGCATTCCCTTCTTGATTCTCCTTCATCCTTTGCTTGCCCATTTACTCCAACCCCCACCCCTCTCCCCACCCCCACTTCCCTCCCGCTCCTCTGGTCAATCTTTCTCCAATTGCTGAGGCTCTAACCTCCAGTAACAGGGCCCCAGGGCTTTGCTGCAGAACTAAATTCCCTAAGCTCCTTTCAAGTGCAAGAAACTTCAGCAGCTTGATCTCCAAGCCAGAATTATCCCTTGGCTTCATTTCAATACAGCCTAATGGCCACTGTTAGGTGTCACAGGAAAGACAACGTCTTAAACAGTTATTTCTTGCTTGTAGCTCCTTGCCATCATCTCAGTGACCACACAGCCAGCTGCTCACACCAGAAATCTGTGTGTCCCTCATCTTCTTAGGTAAATCCCATCTGTCACCAAATACTGCCAATCCTCACCCCCCCACCCCTCCCCAGTCCCAGGCTTTCTCGTCTTCCACCTTGAGCTATTCCTAGAACCTTCACCAAGAATCTTTTGGCTTCTATCCAGTGATCCTACAAACAAAGGAAAACTTCTTGTATCCCTTCACACCTTATAAAGACGCCACATCACTCCTGGGCTAACAGTGAAGGCTCAAGAGGAGCTGATGTTAGTGTCATCCAGAGAGCTTTCAACAACACTGTGCCTGGATCTCAGCCCAGTACCAGCTGGCCTAGAGCTCTGAGCCTGGGGCCTAAGATTGTCACACTATGACTTGACTCCAGCCTCAAATCTCACTGTTCTACATTCCCAACACATTGGACTCTCCAACTTCCACAGAAAAACTTCCTCTACACTTGACCTCCCTGCCTACCCCCTGCTTCCAGGATCAACGTGGACTCTTTTTCTCCTTCCTTTCCTGTATTGCTTTTCTTTTCATTATGGTAATGAACTACCTGAGGCAGGCTGCCTTATCAAGAAAGGAGGCTGATTTAGCTCATAGTTTTTGAGGCTGGAAGTCTGGTACAAATTTTAGCAAGGGGCCCCCTGGCTACACTACATAATGTTAGAAGCTTGTTTCTCTCCCTGCATGATCCCTCTTTCTTACCTTATAAAGTCATCATGGCTGCTTTACCCTGACCATCTAAGTTAACTACTTTTCAAAGAGCCTCACCTCTAAATGGCCCAAGTGGTATAAGTCTGGGGGATTAAATAAATCACTTTCAACCCTTTCACTAGGGTTGGAGAGATGGCTCAGTTGTTAAGAGCCCTGACTGCTCTTGCAGAGGACTCAGGTTTGGTTCCCAGCACCCACATGGCAGCGAGCAACCATCCATAACTCCAGTTCCAGAGCATTCAACACCCTCTTCTGATCTCCACAGGCATTGCATGCACATGGTACACTTATATACACAAAGGCAAAACACCCATACACATAAAATAAAAATAAATAAACCAAAAGGAAAAGCTAAAAATAAATCACTTCAAACCATAACATCTTTTTCTTCCATATTCTTGAAGCAGGATGGAGAGAGAGAAAATTAAGGGGACACAGAAAGAAAAGGAAACCCCTCATACCCTGGAATCTGGTTTGTGCTTCTTACAGGCTGAGAATTGAAAATTTCAGCACAACTGACAAAATCAAGGCTGATCTAAAGATCACCCACATACAGACAAAAGTTCTTTTTTTTTTTTTTTGGTCTTTTTGAGACAGGGTCTCTCTGTAGCCCCAGCTGTACTGGAGTCACTATGTAGACCAGGCTGGCCTTGAACTCATGGAGATCCATGTGCCTGCCTCTGCCTCCTGAGTGCTGGGATTAAAGGCATGTGCCACCATGTCCAGCTATAAAGTTCCTTTTCTGAGAGAGCTCAAACAACCATGTTAAAACAGCTAACAAATGACGCTTATGGTCAAAACATGTGTGACCTTTGAGTTTAACCCAGTTACCGTTCCTCTCTCATCCGTAAGCCACCTTACAGTTTCAGTTACAAAACGAAATTTCTTAATAGAAACATGTAAGCCAGTTCATATTTTTTTTAACTTAATTTTAAAACTCTGCTTAATCTTTGAACCTGGAAGGAAGTTCGGAAGTTACGTCCTTTGAGCAATGTAACTTCAAAAGCCACAAAATCGTATATGTAGTTGCGGTTGAAATACTTAGGGGAATCTCATTCATATTCTCCCCCCGGCCCCCACCCTAGTACTGGGGATTAACGAGGGCTTGCAGGCAAGTGCTCCACTGCTGGTCCACATCCTCAGTCTTTATACTTAGAATCTCACTAAGTTGCCCAGATTGGCCTGAAGCTCACTTTAGCTCAGGCAGGCCTTAAACACGCAATCCTTCTACATCAGCCTTCTGAGTGCCGGGATTACAGACCTTCACCATCGCATGTTCTATATAACCTCTGCCTACATTTTATAATGCTTCCCATCCCTGATTCTGCCCAAGCACCGTTCTCTCTTTAAATTACCCTGTCACCTCTACCTGGATCTTTATGGTCCTTAAAGATTTATTTTTATTACTTTTAACTATGTGTCTGTGTGTGGGTATATGCACATGAATGCAGGTGTTTGTGAAGACCAGATGAGGAGGTCAGATCCCCATCCCCCACCCCACCCCAGGAGCTGGAGCTACAGGCAGTTGACAGCCACACAAAATGGGTGCTGGGAACTGAGCTCAGGTCCTCTTATAAGAGCAATACACACTCTTAACCACTGGGCCATTTCTCCAGGCCTATTGGTTTAACACACTTCCAGCTTTGGATCCCTGAGGTGCTCCCTGTAGCAGTGATTGAATGTGTGAGTGAGAGACAGGATATGAACCTTCCCTTTCCAGCCTATGGCTATGCATGTGGCTAAACCCATCCAAGAGGAAGGGATCCCAGCCTGGCCCAGAGTACTGCCCTTGAGTGAGAGCACCCAGGTGGACTGACTTCCTGGGTCTGCTGTGCCAAGGGACATACAACACACCTTAAATATCAGAAATTTAGTGTCTCACTGTTTAAGGAGCTAGAATTCCAATCAAACTGCTGGCTGGGTTGATATTTTCTGGGGATGCAAAGAGGGAACCCATTCCCTGTCTCTCTTCTGGCTTTGGGGACTTATGACATCCCTCGGTTTGCACTAGTGTAACCCTCACCCCACCTCCACCTTCATAGGAAGTCCTACCTTGTATCTTCTTACTTTTTATCTCAGAAGGACACTGGTCATTGGGTTCAGCCCCTCCCTAATCTAGAATGATCCTTGTCTTAAGATAACACCTTAATTACATCTGCATATTCTCTTCCCAAAAAGGTCACACATAGCCAGGCATGGTGGTGCATGCCTTTAATCCTAGCAATTGAGAGACAGGGGCAGGCAGATCTCAGTAAGTTCAAGCCCAGCCTGATCTACATAGTGAGTTCAGGCCAGATGGGGCTACAGGGAGACTCTTGTTTCTAAAGAACCAAAATAAAAGAAGGTCACGTATATTCTGAGGCACCATATCTGCCCCCCACAGCAGGGCTCAGAGGGCAGGACCATCATCTTTTGCTCTGACATTCATGCTGGCATCACCAGGATGGGAAGAAAGACTAGAATGGGAGAGGGAAGGCAGGGAAGGTCTTAGAAGTATGGAGGGACTTGGGATGGAGACTCTGAGAGTCCGATGTTCTGGGAGATGCACCCTCCTGACTTACGTAAGCCTCTCCATTATTTTGGCTCACGGTTCAAAGGGAAGTCCATCATGGTGGGAACATAACGGAGGCAGGAGCATGAAACAGCTGGTCACATTGCCCTGGCAGTCAGGAAGCAGAGAGATAACTACAGACGCCTAGCTTGTTTTCTCGTTTTACGCACTCTAAGACCCCAGTCCATGGAATGGTACCACCCACATCTAAGGTGAGTCTTTCTACCTCAATTATCTAGATAATTCCTCAAAGTGTGCCCAGAGGCTGTCTCTCTGTGATTCTAGAGTCCATCATGTTGACAGTGTTAACCTTTATACCTCCCCAGAGACAGTCAGCTTGGAGTTGAAAACTTGGCTCTACCCCTTGATCTGCTGTGTGATTTTTGGAAAGTGTTCCCTCCCTGGACAGAATGCTCCTTACATTCCTTTTGGCTCTGGGACTCTGAGTGTGAGTGACAGTAGCTTGAGCAGGCTAGAAGTAGGGGTTTGGTCTCAGAGGGCCTGGCATCCCACATGCATTTCAACTGACAAAGCTGTTGAATGAGTAAGTGGTGGAGCAGGGACTGGGTATGCCTGGGCTACCCAAACATGGCTTGACATGAGATTTGGAGAGCTCTGAATTTCTTAGATGGCTGTGTCCTGGGATGATTAGTCATCATTGTTGACAGGGCTGGATTCAGAGACACCAGGGGACGAGTGACCTGTTATACTATAGGGTGTGTCTGTGAGGGCATTTACAGAGATGATTAGATCCTGAGGGATCTGAGGTGATGAATGGATTAATCCCTTGGTATGGATGCATGGCAGCATTACTGGGAAGAAGGGAGAAAGTAGTCACTGGGGATGTGTCCTTGGGTCTGTATTTTGCTCTGGATTCTTCCTGTCTTCCTTTCCTCTTCTTCCTGTCCACCATGAAGTGGAACAGGTGTTCTCTGCCAAACTCCAGCAGCCATGATGTTCTGTACCCATGCGTGTGGTGGAGGATGAACCTTCTGAAACTGTGAGCCAAAATAAATCCTTCCTCCTTTGTTCCTGTAAGATATTTGGTCACAGCAACAACAAGACTAATAAATGCCCTTACTGTGAATGTGTAAGAAATAAAATCTGATGGTTCATTTTCAAAAATGCCTTGAGCCAGCTTAGGTCCAAATACAGATAAACAGAAAACACTGGACCCATGCTAGAGTCTGTCAGTTTAGTCTTCCTTCCCCACGGAAATTCTGCTAAACTACTCTCCCACCCCAAAATAGAACTTTAGAGTAGAAAATTACTAACAACCAAGCTTGCCTAACGACCTGTAGTTATGAACCGTCATGCGTCTGATAAGCTTTAAAATAAACAGGGTGTAAAACATAGAGATGAACCCATACATAGTTTTTGTTGAGAAAAAGTCAAACATAAACTGCAAAGGGAAAGATAAGACCTAGATGATGTGTAAAAGTGTACCCTCCCAGAGGGAAAGATAAGACCTAGATGATGTGTAAAAGTGTACCCTCCCAGAGGAAAGGGAAGACCTAGATGATGTGTAAAAGTGTACCCTCCCAGAGGAAAGGGAAGAAGGGACTTGTGTGAGGGCCATGGAGACTATGCGCTGACTCAGCATACCAGAAATCTAGCCTGACACCCAGCTTTGCAAGATCATGAAATAACCTGCCTTGCTCATGCCACTCAGACTGTCCAGTATTCTTATTATAAAGTGAGGATCTTTGTTTCGCAGACATAAACCAATAACTTCAAGCATCAGCAGGGTTCCTTGAAGATAATGACAACCAGGCACCTTCAAATGCAAAATTGGTATGTGACATCTAGAGGCAAGGACCCAAGAGAAACACAAGACTGGTTCCCAAGATCCTTGTATCAGTCCCAGATCCATCCTACGGAATGCTGGGAGGGTGAAGTGTCCTTCCCCACACCAATCCATGTGACCTTTCCTCTGTGAAAGTGGTGGTCTATGGTTGGGCCATCCATGTCCAATTATTGGAGGATTCAGAATGTGAGGGTCAGGGGTCTGGGTCTACAATGATATGAATTTAGACACCCCCCCCCATAGGCTGACTAGATCCCAGTGGATGAACTTGCACTGAGGGATATCTGGGGACACTCACTTTACATGATAGGCCTTAACACAAATGACTCCAGTGGGGGGGTATGGGAGGGTGCCAAAGGGGAAGGGAGTATAAAAAAGATTTTCTGTATGAAATACACAAAAATTCAATAGAAAATTTTAAAAAAAGGAATGAAATCTAAAAAATAAATTGTGCAAATTTAAATAAATGAAAATAAGATCCTCCCTACCCCCCAAGCTCACATATTTGAACATCTGGTGATGCTGTTCAGGAGGCTGGGGAACCTTTTGGATATGGAACCTAGCTGGTGGGGCATATGCCACTGGGACTGGGCCTTGATGGTGATATTTGCTTCTCATCTAAGGCTGTTTGCTCCCTGGCTATCACTGTGATGGGGATGTCCTTGCTCAAGAACGACCTGCTCTGGCAACTGTGTTTTTCCCACCATGATACACCATGCCCTCTAAACTGGGAGCCACAACGAACCTCTCCACACCAGTTGCTCCTGGCTGATATTTGGTCACAACAAATATCACACAACAAATATCACAACATTGTGTACCTAACACAATGTCTGTGCTCAGTGGTGGCAAAGGCCTGACCTCCATGTCAATCTCATAGTCCACTGATGAACTAGGAATGAATCATCTCCATGGTACAGCTGGAGAAACTGAGGTTCAGAGGGGCTGGTAACTTGCCCAAGGCCACACATAGGACATAAAGGAACCGGGCTTCAGTCTCTTTTCATCAGCTCATCCTCACTTGAGAGGCCGGATCCCCAGTAAGCCAAGAACAAAACAATGAACACAGCACAGGAGCTCACCAGCCTTACCACAGACCTTCATTGTACATACACTGAGAAAATAATATTTCTCTACAGGGCTCACATAGGGCTGTGGGATTACAAGGGATATTTTTCTCTCTTTTCCAAATGTTTATTAATGCGCTTATGTTATCTGTATTAATGAAAAAAAGCTAAATATTTAAAACATTTATCTCCCAAGTTGCTTCTGTCAAGAGCATGGCCAGTATAATTGCCATTCAGAAGAGGCTGCTCAGGGGACAAACTAACCATTCACACACTCTCCAAGACCTGCTTCCCCTGTTTCAACTCAGACTACCAAAATCACGCCCGGGCGCTGCATCGCTCAGCTTTCCCACAGAGCTGGCTTTTTTCATGAAGCCCCATCTTAACTCTGTGCTCCCAGTTTCTTCCAAGGATCAATAGACAAAATGTGCACACGAAGACTGCCTCTGTACGTCTCATAAAACCGCGCTTGCAGACACCATCTGTTGTGTTCTTCACATCCCTTGCAAAGATCCAATTGACAAACTCATAGCTGAGGGAAACACTTTCTTGATCAACCCATGAGCTCCTGAAGTGCTTAACCATGTCTGTTTTCATTCATGTTGTTTTCACAGTGTCCGATAAATTCCCAAGCATTTAGCAAGTACTCAAGTATTATTTGTTGAGTGAGAGAAGAGGGATTTCCTGGCTTGCACAATTGAGGAGACCAAATTGGTCCTTGCTTCAGGTAGAGCTGGATCCAGGGGTCCAAATGGCACACCATAGGACGCTGCTTGGCTCTGCTTTCCTGTGTTATTGGCTGTGCTCTCAGGAAGATTGGCTTCCTCTGGTAGCCAAACAGCCACATTCATTTTCAAAGTCTCTTTCATAAAGCTTTTATCTCTTTTAACAAAGAGATCATCTGGAGCTGGGGAGATGGCTAGGTGGTTAAGAGCACGTACTGCTCTTCCAAAGGACCCAAGCTCATTCTTAGCACCCATGTGAAGTTGGATGTTGCATAACCATCTGTAACTACAGCTCCAGGGTGATCCAATATCTCTGGCCTCCACAGACTGTATTCACATCTGTGCACATGTGCACATGCCAGCTCTCCCTCTCTCTCTGTCTCTCTCTCAATTAAAATAAAAAAATCTTTTAAAGATATTTTATTATTTTTATTTAATTTTTTTTGTCTTTTTTTTTTTTTTTTTTTTTTTTTTTAAAAAAAGGGTCCCCTTGTAGCCCCAGGTGTCCTGGAACTCACTATGTAGACCAGGCTGGCCTCGAACTCACAAAGATCAGCCTGCCTCTGCCTCCCAAGTGCTAGGATTAAAGGCGTGCACCACTATGCCCGGCTATTATTATTTTTATTTTTTTTTATATGTATGCGTGTATTGCCTGCATGTAGGTACGTGCACCGGTGTTGTGCAATGTCAGTGGAGGACAGAAGAGGCTGTCCGATTCCCTGGAACTGGAGTTATGGACAGTTGTTAGCTGTCATGTGGGTGCTGGGATTCGATCCCTGGTCTTCAGAACAGCCAGTGCTCTTAACCGCTGAGCCATCTCTCCAGCTCCCAAAATAAATCTTTGAAAACTAAAGAAAAGAAAATTTTATTTCCCTAAGTCCTAGGCAGGACTCTGATTGGCTGGTTTAATGCAAGTGCCCAACACAACCAAAGAGGCTAAGGGAAAGACCTCTTCTCATTGGCCAGGTATGGGTCAAGTCCCACCTTCAAACTGAGGGGGAGGAGTCAACTGCTGTCACTCAAGGACTCCAATCTCCAGTCTGCCTAGCAGAGAAAAGCTCTTCTCCCAGAGTTGCAGGAAGCCTGCTGAGCAGAAACCAAACCTGCGACAGTGCCCCCTGTTCCCTGATTTTAATTCCCTACCTTGATAACTGGTTCGATCACCAACAAGCCTGTTCCTAGAGCCAGGAACTTACACATTCCTCTTCATTCTGTTCTTTTCCAGATGGAAAACTTGTGGAATGTGGCTGCTAGAACTATTAAGAAAATAAACAAAGATATAATCTAAGAAACACAAAATTACACAGAGAACACAAACAACAATAAATGATGGCAACAAATACACACCTTTCAATTATAACAGAAATTATCAATGGACTGAACTCCCCAGTGAAAGACACAGGCTAACTGAATGGATTAAAAAAATCCATTTCTTTGCTGTCTGCAAAAAACCATTTCAGCTTCAAAA
>NW_008343239.1:1160854-1161720 GCF_000622305.1 Nannospalax galili | reverse complement strand
AGATTAACCCCAACTCAGTAATAGTAGGGGACTTCAATACCCCACTATCTCCATTAGACAGGTCAACTAGACAAAGAATAAACAGAGAGACATCTGAATTAAATGATACCATACATCAAATGGACCTAACAGACATCTTTCAATTATTCCAACCAAACACCAAAGAATACACTTTCTACTCAGCACCTCATGGAACTTTTTCAAAAACTGACCACATACTGGGCCACAAAACAAACCTCAACAAATACAAAAATATTGAGATAATTCCATGCATTCTATCAAACCACAAAGCAATAAGGCTCAAATCAACACTGGACACTATACAAACTAGTCACTATACAAACTAGTCACTATACAAACTCGTGGCGATTGAACAACACACTCCTAAACAATGAGTGGGTCAAAGGAGAAATTAAGAAAGAAATAAAAGAATTCCCGGAATTCAATGAAAAGGACAATACAACACAACACAACCTCTGGGACACATTAAAAGCAGTCCTAAGAAGGAAGTTTATAGCTCTAAATGCCTACATTAAAAAATTGGAAAGAACCCAAATAAATGACTTAACACTGCAACTCAAGGCACTGGAAAGGCAAGAACAAATGAAACCCAAACCCAGCAGAAAAGAAGAAATAACCAAAATCAGAGCAGAAATTAATGAAATAGAAACAAAGAAAACAATAAAAAAAATCAGAAACTTCTTTCTTAAATAAATGGAAAAAAGCAGCCCACCTAACTGTGACAGACAACTAGCCAGTTAACCTAAAGAAAGAAAGAGCACCTCCAAATCAACAAAATCAGAGATGAAAGGGGAAACATCACAATAAACACCCCAAAGATCCAAACCATTATAAGGGAATATTTA
>NW_008343239.1:1160177-1160394 GCF_000622305.1 Nannospalax galili | reverse complement strand
AAATCACATAAATGGGCTCAACGACAACCACATGGTCATTTCAATAGATGCAGAGAAGGCCTTTGACAAAATTCAACATGCTTTTATGTTCAAAAAGTCCTAGAGGAATTGGACTGGAGGGAACATACCTCAACATAATTAAAGTCATACAACAAACCCACAGCCAATACATCATTCTAAATGGAGAAAAACTGGAAGCATTCCCATTAAAATCAGG
>NW_008343239.1:1159195-1159848 GCF_000622305.1 Nannospalax galili | reverse complement strand
GAGACACGTGTACAACCATATTTGTTGCTGCTCTTTTCACAATAGCTAAGAGATGGAAGCAACCTAAGTATCCCTCCACTGATGAGTGGTTAACAAAAATGTGGCATATTTACACAATGGAGTTCTATTCAGTAGTAAAGAAAGATGATATAATGAAATTTGCAGGTAAATGGATGGATCTAGAAACCGTTATACTAAGTGAAATAACACAGACTCGGAAAAATAAATGACATATGTTCTTTCTCATATGTGGCTCCTAGCACCAAATCCTTTTAAATTCCAGGTCCTTTTAATAAGATGATGATATACAGCAGTCCCTTCTGCATGAAATAACTACCATCATCACAACTTTGGCTGAGCCTGATCACTAAACATCGTCAGAATTGGGCTTGTTGACGGTTGTGCTCATTCATTAAAGGAGGGCCAAGTAGTGTCACTAGACCCTCACCTGAATATCCAGCCACTCTTTCCAGCCAACCAGTCCAGCCTTGGAAGACAAAAGAAGAATGAGGAAGAACCCAAGAGAGGAATGCTTTTGGAAGCCCTTGTCAAGAAACGCCAATGGACTTTTTTCTAGTTTCCTGTCTAGAACTTGTAATGTTAATTACTCTTGCCTTTACTTCTCCTTCACATCTCCCATTCATGATTCAAGG
>NW_008343239.1:1140480-1158896 GCF_000622305.1 Nannospalax galili | reverse complement strand
AAAAATGTCAAAAGTATTTGGGAGCTTATATCTAATCCTTAAAAGATTTTAAGGTTACCTCTTCAGAGGGAGGAATGTTGGAGGGGAGGGAGTGGGCATGGATTTGATCAAAACACCTTATATGTATGTATGAAATTCTCAATAAAGTTTTTGTAAAAATTAAAAAAAAAACAACTATCCACCAAAAAGTCCAACCCCAACCCAGCAGCTGCCCCACCCAGATTTTTCACAGCCCTCACCATGGCTCTGAAGCAGCATGGAACCCATTTTATGGGTGAATATGCTGAGGCTGAGCTGAACTAATGTCTTTTGACTTTTTAAAAAAAGAATATTAAGGGGCTGGAGAGTTGGCTCAGTGATTAAGAGCACTGACTGCTCTTGCAGAGGACCTGGGTTCGATTCCCAGCACTCACATAATGGCTACGAACCATCCTTAACTCCAGTTCCAGGGGAATCTGAAGCCCTCTTCTGACCTCCACAGCACTGCATGACACGGGTGCACTCACATACATGCAGGAAATACATTCGTACACATAAAATAAAAATAATAAATAAAATATTTCTTAAAAAAGAATATTTTAAAGACTTTTAAAATTTGTATTGAATTTATTATTACTATTTTTTATTTTTTGTTTTTTAAAAATATTTTATTTATTATTTTTATTTTTTATGTGTACAAGTGTATTGCTTGCATATATGAGAGTGCACCCGTGTCGTGCAATGCCCTGGAGGTCAGAAGAGGGCTTCTGATTCTCCTGGAACTGGAGTTAAGGATGGTTCGTAGCTGCCATGTGGGTGTTGGGAATCGAACCCGGGTCCTCTGCAAGAGCAGTCAGTGCTCTTAACAGCTGAGCCATCTCTCCAGCCCCTATTATTACTATTTATGTGTGTGTATGTAGGTGCACATGCCACAGCATTTGTGTGGAGGCCAGAGGACAACTTTGTGGCACAAGTTCTCTCCATTCACCTTTATGTGGGTTCCAGGTATTGAACTCAGATAATCGGGCTTACAAAGCAAGTGTCTTTTTTTCAAAAAAAAATATTTTATTTATTATTTTTATTTTATGTGTATGAGTATATTGCCTGCATGTATGTGAGAGCACCTGTGTCGTGCAATGCCGCGATGGTCAGAAGAGGGCTTCAGATTTCTCCTGGAACTGGAGTTAAGGACAGTTCGTAGCCACCATGTGGGTACTGGGAATTGAACTCGGGCCCTCTGCAAGAGCAGTCAGTGCCCTTAACCGCTGAGCCATCTCTCCAGCCCCCAAGGTAAGTGTCTTTAACCACTAAGCCATCTCACAGGCCCTAATGATGTCTTTTATGTTGGAGACAGGATCTTGCTATGAAGCCCAAGCTGACCTCAAATTCACAATCCTCCTGCCTCAATGCTCAAGTGCTGAAATTACAGGTATGCGTTGCCACCTTAGGCTCCAAGAATGCCTTTAAAAAAAAAAACCAACTTTTTATTACTATTACATTTTTTTGTGTGTCTTTTTGAGACAGGCTCTCCCTGTAGCCCCAGCTGGCCTGGAACTCATTACATAGACCAGGCTTGCCTCCATCTTACAGAGATCTACCTGCCTCTGCCTCTGGAGTGTGGGGATTGAAGGCATGCGCTTCCATTTCTAGCTTGCTATTACACTTTTATTTGGTGTGTGTGTGTGTGTATAAGTCAGAGGACAACTTTTGGGAGTTGGTACCCTCCTTATACTATGTGGGTCCCAGGGGTTTGAACTCAGGTCATCAAGCTTGGCAGCAAGTGCCTTTACCTGCTGAGCCATCTCACTGGCCCCAAAGTTGCCTTTCCTAGAGTTATGCAGGAAGCTAGTAGCAGAACCTGGGCAGAGTCCTGATACGTGATTCAGAAACACACTATATCTTCAGCAAAGACCACCATCATTGCCAAGCCAGACACCTACATCCAACTCACTCCCCAAGGTCTGTGGCACACGGCTCCCCAGACAAGACAGGGGCCACAGTAATGCGCTTGTGTGTTCATGGAGTCTGTAGCCACTGGCAGAGCAGGGATGTCTTTTGTGGGTATCGGATTCTAACAGTATCCGTTACCACTCCAGACCACTGAACACCAGAGCAGCCACCAGGTAGCTGTGTGCATGGGTGAGTCCCCCCTGGAAGCAATAGGACCCTACTTGATCAAAACCTGGACTCTCTCAAGATGGAACCAGTTACAGTTGGGCACAGGCATGCACATAGCTCCGGGGCACTGAGACCTTTCTGTGTCTGATACAGAGTACTTAGTACAGAGAGCATCTCACTACAGTTGCCTGAGGCCCATCGCTCCAGGCAGTGTTCTCCGCTCCAGGTAGACAGCACCCCCACCCAGCAGGTGTTCATTTGAGTCCAACATTCTCTTTTATGTGGCCCCATTTCTTCCTCCTTATGGATCCCCATGGTGGCCTGCATCAGCAGGTCCACCAGGAAATGGATGCAGAGATGGAATCAGACATTCAGCAGGTTTCTCGGAAGTAACATCTGCGAAAGAGAACAAAGGATGAGAAATGGGGGTAGGGGAGAGCTGTGGGTCCCAGTAGAGACCTGATGACTTGTGGGTGCAGCCAAGTTCCTGTGGAGCTCTGAAGCCCAAAGTGCTCAGGAGGAATCCAGCTTTGGGCCCCTTCCTGGCTTCATCACTGGCTGGGTGGGGGGTGCTCCGGAAGAGCCTGGCTTGGTGGGAGAGCCCCTTGCAGCTCAACAGTAGTGTTTGAAGGGGACAGTAGAGCACCTCCACAGAAGTCTCATGGTGCAATTCACGCATGTAGGCACCAGTGCTCAAAGGATTCCTTCAAAAGTACATGGACTTCAGGCTGAGTCAGGCTGGTATGGGGAACCAGACCTTAACACTGCTCACATCAACCCCCGCAGCACCTGACTCTCAACTGTTGAGACACTGATTTCTCCTACTAGTCACAACTCTAGGACTCTAGGACACCACTGTCCCCTCATCCTCCAGGGAGAACAATGAGCAATTGCTTAAGATGGTAGCCTAAAAGTGTGCCCATGTCCATGCTGGGGCCCAGGCAAAACCAGCAAGAACAGTTATATCCTCTTCTCTCTCCCTCTGTCCTCTCTCTCAGACAGAGTGTTACTATGTAGCCCAGGGATGACCTTGAACTCATGATATTCTTGCCTTAGCCTCCAGTGCACTGAGATTACACTTCAGTTTTTATGAATATCATAAAACTCTTGGGTATCATCGAGAAGCCACTTTGATGTAGCAGCTCCAATTTGAACAGGGATTCATCAAAACCTATAGCTTAGGGCTGAAGAGATGACTCAGCAACTAAGAGCACTGGCTGCTCTTCCAGAGGACCTAGATTCAGTTCCAGCATCCACGTGGTGGCTAACAACTGTCTGTAACTCCAGTTCCAGGGACCTGACGCCCTCTTCTGGCCCCTGGGGGCATTGTACCCCCATGGTGCATTTACATACATGCAGGCAAAACACTCATACACATACAATAAAAATAAAATAAAATTCATTGCTTTTCTCCTCCTTCCTTTCCATCACAGCCGCCTGTCTGTCACCACAGAGTGTCTCTCCTCATTCCACGTAGATCAGGCCACCTGCCATTGTGACTGCGAGACAAGTTCAAGAGGTAATTTGGTAGCTGTGCGTTCAACAATCCTTTCATAATGATCAGCTCCATTACTTCCCAGAAAAAGATTCAGTTTAGATTTTTAAAATTTATTATTATTATTATTATTATTATCATTATTATTTTGGTCTTTTTGAGACAGGGTCTCCCTGTAGCCCCAGTTGTCCTGGAACTCACTATGTAGACCAGGCTGGCCTTCAACTCATAGAGATCCGCCTGCCTCTACCTCCCAAGTGCTGGGATTAAAGGCGTGTGCCATCATGCACGGCTGTCTCACTTGCTTTCTATTGCTGTGATAATAGATCAAAAGCAACTTGGTGATGGGGGGTGTTATTTGGCTTATACTTACTTCCATATCACAGTTCAACATTGAGAGGAGTCATGGCAGGAACTCAAACTGGGCAGGAGGCAGAAACTGAAACAGAGACCGCGGAGGAACACAGCTTGACAGCCTCCTCCCTCTGGCCAGTGTTCAGCTTGCTTTCTTATATAACCCAGGACCACCTGCTGAGGGGTGGCATCACCCACAATGGACTTGGCCCTCCCACATCAATTAGCAACCAAGAAAATGCCTCAGAGAGGTGGCCACAGGCCAATTCAATGGAGACAATATTTCAAATGAGATTCTCTTTTCCCAGGTGTGTCAAACGGCCAAGCGCTATGCAGTACAGCCACCTAAAACCTATAATTGCAGGAGATTCTACTGGGGCTGGTGGAAAACCTCTGCTCCAATTTGCCTCTCTCTCTCTTGCCCCAGTCAGTGCCTTGGCTTTCTTCCCATCTCCCTCCACTATTCTACAATGCTGGGGGTCTTTACACCCACTATGCCCTTTGCTTGGACCCGACTTTCCAACATTTCCCATACTGGCCTGTTCTGATGTCCCCTCCAATGTCCCCCTCTGAGCGACCCCCATAGCCATTCCTAACCATCTTGAATTGTCTCCCCACCGAAGTGACCCTTTCTATTGATTTGATCCTGGGCGCTCTGCTCCTCCAATTTCCCTGCAGAACCTGTAGCAGGAGGACTTTCTGTTCTGCTCAGTGAGTCACCTCACCAGAGCTGTTTGTAGGTGGGAGCCCAGGTACTAATGAGTGAAAAACAAGTCCAGGTCAGGCTTAATGTCTGGATTATGACTCACAAATGTCCAGGCCAAGACCCACCTGGACAGATCCCCCATTGGGACTGGTCACTACGGGGCCCAGCTGCAAAACTTATGTCTCTTTAACCATGCAACATTGTACTCCAGTGTCCCCCTAGGGAAGCATTAACTGCTGCAGTGTGAACGTCTGGGAGGAGGTGAGGTGTTGGATCCGCTCAATTATCACTCCAAACCCTATCATCACTCATAATCTGCCTGAGATAAATCATAGGTAGGTAATTATTATGTCAGGCCAGGTAGCAGCGAGAACTTTTAAAATAGCAATCAAAGAACTTCCTGGTTAATTCAAATCCATCCTAACTCCTTCCAGGGGACAAAAGCACTTGGGCTGTAGAGTTAACCAGCGGGGAAAAATGTGACTGGCTTCGTGCAAAATGGGGACTTCTGGACTTAATGTTTTCCTTTGTCAGATTCCAGAACAGGGTGCCTGTCAGAAACTCTAAATCAATGACCACCTATCTGAAGTAAATCTCCCCACTTCACCACTCCTCTAGAGTACTAGGGATTGAGTCAAGCACTCTACCACTGAGCCATGCCCCCAGCCCCTCACTGGTGGATTCTAGGCAGGTGCTCTACCACTGAGCCACACCCCCAGCCCCTCACTGGGGGATTCTAGGCAGGTGCTCTACTACTGAACCATACCCCAAGCCCTTACTGGTAGATTCTAGGTAAGTATTCTACTACTGAGCTGTATACCCAGACCTTTTTATTTTGAAACAGGGTCTGACTGAGTTCCCAAACTGGCCTTAAACTTACTCTATAACCCAAGCTGGTCTTAAACTTGCAATCCTCCTGCCTCAGCCTCCAGAATAGCTGAGATTGTAGGACTATATCACTAAGTCCTTCTCTGAAGTAAATCTTAGTTCAGGGATGTCCTGTATCCTAGATGTGCCCAGCCTGCTGTCAGGCTGTACCCACCTCCACTCAGGCCAGGACTAGGGATCCAAGATGCTCTATTTATTTTGTCCTGCTGTGGGTATTGGGCTCACTTGGCTTCTGTCTTGCTTGCTTTTATTGTCAACTTGACACAACTAAGAGTCACCTGAGACGAGGGAAACTCAACTGAAGAACTTCCCAAATCATACTGACCTGTGGTCATGTCTTTGAAGAATTGTCTTGACTGGTGTTTGAAGTGGGAGGGCCCATTCCACTGTGAGCAGAACCACCCCTGGGCAGGTGAGCTGGGCTGTATGAGAGAGATAATTAAGTGGAAGCTGAGGAGCAAGGCAGTAAGCAGCGTTCCCCCATGCTTTCTTCTTTGGTTTCTGCTTGAGGTCCAGCCTTGACATCCCTTCATGATAGACTGTGATGTGGAAGTGTAACCAAATAAA
Organism: Nannospalax galili; assembly: GCF_000622305.1. Lineage (NCBI taxonomy): Eukaryota > Metazoa > Chordata > Mammalia > Rodentia > Spalacidae > Nannospalax > Nannospalax galili. The sequence continues at coordinate 1,152,789 of NW_008343239.1, read as the reverse complement.
CCCTTCCCTCCCCTAAGTTGCTTTTTTTGATCATGGTGTTTATCACAGCAACAGAGACCAAACTAGAATGGTTCCCTCTGTCAGTGTACCATCTCTCATCCAAATGCCACTAAGACTCAAGCCACTTAGCCCAGGGCCTTCTATGCCCCAGGGTCTGCCTCAGCAAATCCCACCTCCTGTCCCTTTCCTCAAAAGGTCGGTGCTGGGCTTCTCTCTCCCTGTACTGCCAGAACCCTGGGCTCGTGGCCAGCTCCAGAGTGTGTTGAAGAGCTGGATGATCCTGTTCTCAACCACTAGACTGTGTCATTCTTTTGGCTCTGACGTGACCCACCGGGCCGCCTCCTCTGCCAGCCAAATAAACCGCTTTGGGCTAACTTAAGCCAGAGGGGGATAAATTTGTTGGGAAGATGTTGTATGTAGTGTCGTCTCTTTGAGTGGCAGGGGCCAGAACATTCAAGCCACCTGTTATGATTTGACTCTGAAATGTCCCTCACAGGCTCCCTTCCTTGGTTCCCAGTTGGTGGTACTGTTTTCGAGGGTTGGGAAGCCTTGGGGATAGAAGGCCTGGCTGACAGAAGCAGGCCACTGGAGGCAGGCATTTGAAGGTTACAGCCATCTTCTTCTCCTTCCTTCTCCTCCCTTTCCTTCTTTTTCTTTTTCTTTTTTTTGGTCTTTTTAAGACAGGATCTCCCTGAATCCCCAACTGGCCTTGAACTCACAGAGATCTGCCTGCCTCTGCCTCCGAGTGCTGGGATTAAAGGTGTGCACCACCACGCCCGGCTGTCACCTGCTTCTGTATGTTCTATTCACTGTGGCAATGAGGAGTCTGCACCCTGGGTCTTACTGCTCCTGCCACCATGCTTCCCCATCCATGCGGGACTGAAATCCCGAGCCAGAAATCAACCTTGCCTCCCTTAAGTTGTTTCTGCTTGGTATTTGATCACAGAGGCACAACGGTAACTATTACCCCACTCTGGGCCAAGCAGACGCCATCCAGGATAGGCTAAGTATATGTGGGGTTGGATGCAGCACAATCTCCAGGTTCAAGATGACTCTGGATGATGATGGTGTTTCTGGGTGCTCCATGATAGTGAGTTAGTTGTTTGCACTTGCCCAGGTGCAGGCTCTTTGGCACATGGGTGCTACATGAGTACATGGGTACTAAGTTGCTCAGACAAAGGGCCCTGGGGTTAATTGCAGTGGGGCCTAATTATTTAACCAGAGTCACATACTCAGCCCAGTGCAGTGTTGTAATAGGCATGGGCTCTGGGTCACAGGCTGTCAGTCTAAGCGTGTGGCTCTGTGTACAGCATATGGACTGAGAACACAGGAATGGAGACTCTCACCAGTGAGTCAGGACCCCAAGAAGGCACGAGTGCTGTGTAGTTCCAAACCAACCCACACTGTGCAGTGGCTAAAGGAAGGAAACCAGCAAAATCAGGGAGGTGGGAAGGCCTCATGGCTAGACTCCTGCCTCTTCCTCCACTGACCATGTCCAGGGCTCTCAGTGCCGCTAGCTGTGGTCCCTGGGAGGGACCACCTGGCCAGGTGTGGGTTCAAGTTATGGCAGCCAGAGCCTGTGCTGGTACTAGAGTTCTTCTAGAGAAGGGGGAAGGGCTTCTAGAACAGGCATGCTATTGGCTATAGCTAAAATGTGAATGTTGGGCCAATGAGATGGGTAAAGGCACTTGCCACCAAGCCTGGCAACCTGAGTTTGATCCCTAGGACCCACAGGGTAGAAAGAGAGAACTGACTCCTGCAAGTTGTCCTCTGTAAATGTGCTCAGTGACATCTGCCCTGCACCCTCCAAAAAGTAATAAAAATTTTAATGAGGCTATTGTTCCTGTTACAAACCTAGCCATTGAGCCACCACACCCCAAATTAAACATTACATCATTTTCCTTTTAATGTCATCAGTATGTGATGCAATGCCGTGATGATTTATCTGCATAGAACATTGCTTTTGGAGTGGACCCTCCTCTGGTTTGGAAGTTGGAGTGCAAGTAACCCCAGCATGATTGGTAGCAACTGGGGGCGGGGCTAGGGCAGGAAGTAGTTGCCCATTTTCTCCCTTGGTTGGGAGGAACCAAATGATGTGACTTTACATCTGATTTACAACTGGTTGAATCTAAACGGCATTGCCTTAGGGGTAATGGGTAATCTCCAAGATGTCCTCAATTCCATCTCCAATCACCCCTTCACCCTGGGAGCAGCTATAATTTGTTTTATCTTTTTTTAAAAAAAATTTTAGAGCCTTTAATCCCAGCACTTGGGAGGCAGAGGCAGGTGGATCTCTGTGAGTTTAAGGCCAGCTTGGGCTACATAGCGTGTTCTGGGCTGGCTGGGGCTACAGGGAGACCCTGTCTCAATACAACCAAAAAAAAATTTTGTTTAGAAAATATTCTGTTTATTATTATTTTCTTATTTTATGTGTATGAGTATATTGCCTACATGTAAGTGCATCCATGTCATGCAGTGCCTGAGGAGGTCAGATGAGGGCGTTGGATTCCCCTGGAACTGGAGTTACAGACAGTTGTTAACTGTCATGTGAATTGAACCCAGGTCCTCTGCAAGAGCAGCCAGTGCTCTTCACTACCGAGCCAACTCTCCTGTCCTGTTTGTCTTTTGAGACAAGGTCTTACTATATAGCCCAGGTGGACCTCAAACTCCTTCTCCTCTTGTCTCAGCCTCCCAAATGCTAGAAGTACAGGTGTGTACCACCATGCCCGGCTGATCTTTCTTCTATATACCTAAACCCCTTACTCTCAGCCCAAGATCCTCTATATGACATTTGAGTCCTGTCTTGGGTCTCCACGCCCAGTCTCCCAACTTCCACCAGCTTTGTATCCTCTCTTCTCTGGCTTTGAATTCTACAGTGGCGGGAGCCTGGTGCCCTGGTGATATTCCTTCACACTTCTGGGCCACTTGGCGCCCACTTGGCATTCTCTTCCCATCTTGTCCACCTCAGATTCCTACCTGTGCCTCACATTGCCTCCTTGATGGAAGAGCCAACTACATCTACTTTAGTGTCCCTCCCTTGTGCCATATGCCCGTGCCAATCTGGCTAAGCTGCCCTTGAACATTCTCCCACACACTCCTCTGTGTATTGTGGCTGCCCTGGGTGTGGCAGATGGCAAATATGCATGATGAACAAAACATTGGAAGACACCACTGGGAAATGGGATCATGATTTCTCCCAGCCCTTGGTAGGATCTTACACCAGGAAATAGTTTTATCTTTGTAGCTAGCACTGCAGCACCCAGGAGATGGAGGTCCTTGTGGAGCACAAGAGGGTCTGGAGAGATGGTGCAGCAGTTGAGAGCACTAGCTGTTCTTGCAGAGGACCTGGGTTCAGTTCCCAGCACCCATATGTAAATCCAGTTTCAGGGGATCTGATGCCCTTTTCTGGCCTCCACCAGCAATGTGTGCATGTGGTACACTTACATACATGCAGCAAAGCACTCATACACATATGATTTAAAAAATATAAATAAATAAAAATAATAATAAAAAAAATAACGAGCACATGAGCTGAGCATGGTGGTGCATACCTACAACTCCAGCACTTGTACTGGAGGCAGAAGCCAGAGGACCATGAGTTTGAGGTGAACCTGGGCTTCATAGTAAGCTCTTGTCTCAGAACAAACAAGTAACCAAGCAGACAAAACAGAACAAAAGAGTGGGGATATATGGAGAATTTGAGAATAAAGCCAAGAAAAATCTCTCTTGAAGGCCCTTAGCATGAGGAATCACTTAACATGAATTGGCTGCATATCCTGCCCCAGCAGGTGCCTGAATTAGATCCTGGCCCTGGAGGCCTCACTCAAGACGAAAGATGGTACCCAGACATGTCATGCATCTAGAATTGTGGATGTTCTACAGACAAAGCTTCTGGTCCATCGAGGACAGAGCACAGGAGCCCTGGCAAGTGGGTCCAGAGCCCTTGGGGCTCATTTCTGGGGCTTCACTGGGAAGTGGCAGGTGACCCCTCTATCCATAAGTCCTCAAAAAGGGGCCAACACAGTAAGACTGAAGTAAACAAATGAACAACAAAAAAAGCAATTCAGAGATTAAAAAGGATGGAACAATATTATCATTCTTGGCAGATAATATGTTTTTATGTTTGCCTAGAGAATCCAAGAAAATTAATTGTAAAACAATCAGGACATGAAGCCTAGAAAAGTGGTCTGATAAAAGAAACATAAAGATCCTTAGTCTGGGTATGGTAACTTGTGCCTATGAAACCAGCACTTGGCAGGACAGAGGTGTGAGGATTGCATGTTCAAGGCCAACTTGGGCTATATAACAAGACCCTGTCTCAAAAATACAAAACAAAATAAACAATCCAGAAAGTTCCATTGTTTCCTGTGAACCATGGAAGAGCTTCTAGATATAAAGAAAAGCCCTCAATCAGTCATCAATGAAAGTTTTGCTGGTTGGTTTTAACTATCAATTTGATGCAACCTATAATCACCTGTGAAGAGAATCTTTTTTTAATGTATTTATTTTTATTTTACCTGTATAAGTGTTTTGCCTGAATGTATGTATGTATGTTAAATGTACCAGTGTCATGCAATGCCCATGGAAGCCAGAAGAGGGCATCAGATCTCCTGGAACTGGAGTTAGGATGGTTGTTAGCTGCCACGTGGGTACTGGGAACTAAACCCAGGTCCTCTACAAGAGCAGCCAGTGCTCTTAACCACTGATCCATCTCTCCAGCCCTGGGAAGAGAGTCTTAATGAAGGATCATCTAAATCAGGTTGGCCTGTGGGCATGTCTGTGGAGGATTGTCTTGATTGTGAGGGGAGATGGGAAGATGCACTCTGAATGCCAGTCCATGGGCTGGACCCTGGTCTGTGAGAGTAGAGAGAGCTGGCTGGTAGCAAGCAAGCAGGCAGCATGAGTACATCTGTCTCTCTGTCTCTCTCTGCTCTTAATGGTAGATGTGGTGTGAACAGCAGTTAAGAGCACTGGCTGCACTTGCAGAGGACCAGGGTTCAATTTCCGACACCCACATGGTGATTACCAATCACCTGAAACTCCAGCTCCCTCTTCTGGCCTCCATAGGCATTGTATGCACATGGTGCGCTTACATACATGCAGACAAAGCACTCATACACATAAAATAAAAATAAATCTTTTAATAAAAAGAAAAAAAGAAGCTAGACGTATAAACCATATAAATGCAACCTAAAGCACGCAAGACCCATATGAATAAGACTATAAAGTGTTTTAAAAGGATCAAAAGACACACCTCCTTAGAAAGGTGTTCCTTCCCAGATGGAAGCAACTCCTTATTGTAAAGATTCCAATTCTATCTAAACTTATCTGTGCCTATTTTTGTTGTCATGCCAAGTTTTAAAATCCCCAAATCATTTCCATTGGCGATAGAAGGGAAATGCTAAAAAGGTTCCTCAGTCAGAACAGTCGCCACTGGGCTGAGGGCCATAGCCATAGCACATCACACAAGAATGCATGTTCCTCAGGGCTAGGGAGGGGACCTTTTCTCCAGACACATGCACACTGAGGCTATACTTTCATTTGATGTCTCAGTCTCCTCATTTGTCACTGGGGACTTGACAAATGGAGACTACTGTCTAAGAAAGGGAAACACAGAGCCCCAGCTTCCCAAGAGGGTTGTGTGGACCAGATCAGAGTTGCAGGCCCAAGAGGAAATGACAGAGATCCTAGTCCACCTAGGCCCCAGGAATCTCTAGACACTGATCTGAACATCAGTGGCATGGCCAAGTAAATGGACTGGAGGTAGAGGTTATAGACCCAAGACTGGATAGGTCCTGGCACCCACATCCAGTCTTTCTGAGAGCCAGGAGACCTACCCTCTCCCAGCAGGCCTAGGACCAGCTATAGAAGTCCAGACCTTGCACAAATGACACAGAGGCTTTCCCTTTTTGTACCTCCCTGCCTGCCTCCTTGCTGGATCTGGAACCATTTTGCTGCAGAATTCATGGCAGGGCTGGCTTTTCAGCCTCAGAGCTGAGGTTACTCACAGATTCATGGGAGCCATAAACCTGTGCCCTATTTTTGCTCTAATTGAGGCTATTTGTATCGTTGACTAAAATAATCAGAGACAATTTTATGGGTATATTTTTAAAAATAATTATGTCCTATATATTTAAGTTATATAACTACAATGGCAAGTTTGTTGGACTCCCCAGGGCTCAGCTTATAGGGCTTGTGCTGAGGGACCCCCATCTGACCTCCAGTACCTTGTGCTTCTCCAAACTTCTCAAGCAGAAGTGACGTTGACTGCCACAGGGTCCCAAAGACCCTTCCTGGGAATATGCAGTAAACTGATTGGCAGCCATGGCCACCCAGTAACCCTAGAACTCTGTAGGGTAGTGGGGAAGGAGAGGATTGGGGAGGGGAGTCTTCCCAGACCTTGGTCTTTGCGGTGGGTTTCAGTACTTTGCCACTCAGCACAGGGCCATGTATTTTCTCTTTACCCTATTCTTTTCTGGGTGCTTGCCTACCCTCATTCTTTGACTTCCCACTTCTGCAGCAGCTGTCATCAAGCTCTTGATTACTCCATCAAGAGCTTACACCAAGCAGAGCATTACATTCCCAAGCCAAGGTTCAAGGTTCAAGGCTAAGCATATGATTCATCCTGAGTCAATGAAATGACAGGTGCTCTTTCCACTGCATAGATGAAGGTGTGGAAGGACTGACTTCCATCTTGCCCTCCATGGAGCTGAGAAATGAGGGGAAATACAGAAGAGCTAGGCAGGGAGATGGGGAGAAGACCCTGTGGATGATCTGGGCAGTGGGATCTGGAGCTGGACCACGTGCACCAACCGTCCACCTTTGACTTCAGCCTGTTTAAACTCGCCTTTTGACACTATACATCAGAGTTGTATTGATGTAACTGATCCATTTCCACCAGTAAAATGAGAATGAACTCCCATGGTTGGGACAGTGTGTTGTGGCTGTGTAAGGGGATTGTCTGTACATAGCATCAAGCACAGCCCTTGATCAGAGGAACTACACACACCGCTAGTGGCCCTAGCTGTCACTAAAGGCTGGATGCTTATCAGACATGGAAAGAGGAGATGGTGAGAATGTACTGCAGCTCAGGAAGACACCCTGCCCAACCGACATGCTCACAGTGGACAGGAGCACTTTTCTTCAAGGTGGGCAGTAAGCTTGCCTTCTCCACAGGCTTAATCCAGTTGATTGCGCCCAGCCAGGGCCTCTTACTGTGCCCAAGTCAATTCTGCATTGATCCTCCCCACATAGCACAGGCTAAGAGAAAGGACCAGTGGGGTGGGAAGTGGGAACACACATCTGTAGAGAGGACACCCCTACCATGTTTGGATCTGATTATACTTTGGAGATGCTGGTCATCTGGGATTTGGTCCCAGGTAGGAGGCGCTGACTTGGCCCCTCTGTCCCCGTCCTCCTCAGCAATCTCTGCTATGTGCTGCTGGATGCCTCAGTATGCCCCTGGCTAATGGCCCGAGGCCCTGCATGTGGAACTGAACAGCGTCTAGCCTGTGTGCCCATCAGCCTCCTCCACCCCAGTACCACCAGGCACAGTAGACCAGAAGTAAATTCAAACTCTCACCGCTCTGAGCAGATGTCCTCTGCCACAGCAGCCTTCGTCTTGGAAGCCACATCAGTCAGAGCCACTAACAGCACTGCCCCAAGGATACATTCTGTTTGCTGGTTTCAAACCGTCTTTGTCTCAGCAATGAGGGTTTCAAGGACAGCCCCCACTTTTCATCTTATAGGAATGACACCTCTATTCCTGTTGGTTTTTCTGACACATCCACTCTCTGGGCTGGGGCTGGAACATCAGCTGACTGTTAGCATTCCAAGCCTTCCTGACTCATGGTTTAGTGGAGAAACATAGGTTTGTCCACATGCACATTCACTCTCATGTCTACTTACATGCATGCTTTCACATACACATACATGGACACACATATGCTCTTGCATGTACTTATGAATACTTGTACATGCACACCCTCATAGATGCACAGATGCACACAGACACACTGCCAGGCATGCATGTGTACATGTATTTGTTATCCATGTATACTCACATAAGCACATATGCAACACTCAAATATGTATATAAATGTACATTCTCACTTATGCATGTATGCCCAATACACACACAAATATACATGTACACTTTCTTATGTGCACACACGTGTACACTCTCATGTGTATATACCTGTATACTTAAATTTCCTTACACATGAATACACTCATATATACATATAAGCAATGCACTCCTGAGTGTACACATGCACCCTCACATGTACATATGTGAACATACACATAAGGACACATGCCTATAAGTGTACATATATATACCCACTCACATGCATGCTATCACACACACATCAACACTAACATGCATATGTGCATATACATGCATGCTGTTACACATGCACACAAGTATGCACACACAGATTACACATGCACATGCTCACATGTGCACACACTTCCATGTGTACACATCCATACCAGTAACCTTTATATGTACACGTGCACACTCTTACAGGTACAAATGTACACTCACATATGCACGCTTGCATACATCCTAAACTTCTTGTTTTTCCTGTCTATAACATAGTGGAGAGGTCTCAGCAGATGCCTGTCTGTGGCATTCCATATGATCCACCCACCCTGGCACTGTGTGTTGCCAGCCTGGGAGACCACCCGCTGCTGTGTGACTGTCCTCTCCACTCCTCAGGGTCCCTGGCTGGATGAGCAGGTTGAATCCAGCATGGTTGCTCCCTGTAAATGTTGACCTCACCTATCCATGGGACATCCTCTCTGTCTCCTGCCCAGGAGTCTCACCCAAAGGTCTCTGGTTTCCAGCATTCTTTTCATCAGACTTTGTGTTCCACCCTCATAGGGAAGAAGACTTAGGACAGTGAGCCCATCAGGACACAAAATCCTCAGCCACAGGGAGAAAATCAGATGCAGGGGCGCCTTTAGTATGGCTTCAATATGTGGCGATGGTTTGTGATGGACATACCCTGGCCTTTGGGTCTGGGTTACATGCTTTCCCCTTTTTAGGGGGTGGGGTCCTAGAGGGCACAATCTGGCTGTGGGCATACCCTACTATCCTCCAGTAATGACCTGCATATCTCTCCCCCAGTGATGGCCTCAAGTGTTACTAAGCCATTACCTGTCATACAACAGAGTCAAACTCAGACAGGCCCCACCAGGTTGTTCCCCCACTGATAGGCTTATGGATTTGAACACTAGTCCCCAGCTTGGGGGGGGGTGCAGTATTAGGATGTGCGGTGGTTTTTTTTTTTCTGTTTTTGTTTTTTTAATTAATTAATTAATTAATTTATTATAACTATTTTGTCTCTTTGAGACAGGGTCTCCATGTAGCCTCACTGGGCCTGGATGTACTATGGAAACCAAGCTGGCCTCAGTCTCACAGAGATCCATCTGCCTCTGCCTCCTGACTGCTGGGATTAATGGCACATACCACCATGCCCAGCTGGGTGTAGAACCTTTAAAAGATGTAGGCTTTCCTCCTGAGCTTGCTGCTTCCTGGTTCACTGAGCTCTGAAGTGCTCCAGCCCCATGCGTCTGTTAAACTCTACCAGGCCTTCCCCACCATGATGGACCTGAGCCAAAATAAACCCTTCCTCCCTTAAGTTGCTTCTGTTAGGTATTTTGTCACAGCATGAGAAAAGTAACTAATACACCCACCATCTTCACACCCACAACACACAGTGCTCCACGTGATCTTGTGTAGGGTCCCTCCCTCTCATTGACGCTACAGACACAGGGCATGTATCTACCAAATCTCAACACCACACTTGGCACCTACCAGTCCACTCCTCTCCACTCCAGTGTTACTGAACCACTGAGGGGCTCCTGGGGCTCCTGACCTTAGTCTGGCTGGTCAAGCCTGCTATGCCCTTCCCTGATTCCAGTGTGGTAGGACTCAAAGAAAGACAAGACATCTGGAGGGCCCAAAGAAGCCTATCTAAAGATGGAAATGTTAGGAATTAGCTAAGAGTGGGCAGTTGGGGCAAAGGTCGGAAGGAGGGAAGGAAAAACATTTCCACTTAACTGTTGGTATGTGTCAGAACAAGGCCATGCACCAAAAAATAAGACTACCCACCTGACAAGGCCATCAGTCAGACAAAGATAACTATTTTAATTATCTCTATTTTAGGTAGGGTCATCTAGGTCAAGAGATAAGTGTGGGAAGAGGGGATCAAAGGAGAAAAAGGCCCGGGGACCCAAGAAAAGAAGCAGCCATTTGGTGGTCTACCAGCTGCCTTTAGCTTTTCTTTGCCCCAATAAAAGCTTGCTTTCGTGCTTTTCTGAGTCTTTACATCAATTCATCCCTGGATGTTCTAGTTTGTTTCTCCATTGCTGTAACAAAACACTCTGACCAATACCAACTTGGGAAGAAAGGGCTTATTTGCCCTACATCTCCCAGGAGCCCAAGGTAGGAACTCAGGGCAGACACCTGGAGGCAGGAGCTGGAGCATGGGCCATGGAGGAACACTGCTTACTGGCTTGCTCCCCTGGTCCCTGCTTAGCCTGCTCTCTTAAACAATATAGGACCAACTGCCCAGAGGACGGCACCACCCACAGTTGCTGGGCCCTCCCACATCACTCAACAGTCAAGAAAATGCCCTACAGACATGGCCACAGCCCAGTCCAATAGAGGCAACTCCCCACTTGAGGCTCCTTCAACCCAGGTATGTCAAGTTGACGACTAAAGCTATCCAGCACACTGGGTATTCAATTCTTTGCCTCTGAGAAGAATCTCGACTCTAGGGTAGCTTGCCCCCAGCTCTCACCCCATGACAGCCACACCCCTTAACTTCCACCCAGCATGAGACCTGGGACCAACTGACAGATGGTTCTCTAAGGGGGCATATCTGTGATACTGCCTTAAGGGTAAGCAGGGAACTGGGCCTTCCAGAATACAGAGCCCCCATCTTAAGGGGCTCTAGGAGACATTATCCTTGTCTCCTGCTGCTGCTGGTGGGCTGATCTAGATAACCTGGAAATGTCTGGGAGAAAGAAGGCAGGTGGAAGTTTCTGGAAGATGTACAGAGACTTGCCTGCACTCTGGGGCTTCGGGAAGGGCAGGGGGGCTGCCAGGCCAGCGGGGGCTGCTAAAAGGACAGGCAGACAGCAGAAGGGGCTGCACCCCATGGGAAATGAACGGGTCAAGTCCTGTAAGGACCCCAGGAAGACTCTGTTCCCAGGACCTCTGTGGAGATACTCCTAAAGACTCCCTCCTTTACATCTTGTTTGGAGGAGACACTGAAGCTTAGAGGTGATGGGTCTGCTTGAGGAGTCACTGTAGGAGTCCAGAACCCAGATCTTTGGACATGCTAGCCCCGTGCCAGCCACTGTCCCAAACCACAGCTCTCTCTAGCCCTCTGTTTTTCCTCATCAGCAAAATGGGGCCTCGGGTCATGCAATGGTTAATATTTATTGCCAACTTGACAGGATCTAGAATCATCCAGGAGTGTGCCTATGAGGAATTATTTAGATTAGGTCAATCGATGTGGAAAGAGCCACCTTGATTGTGGGTGGCATCCTTCCTTGGACTGGAATCATGGGCTGAATAAAAAGGAGAAAGTGAGCTGAGAAGCACCATCAGTGGCAGCCTGCTTCCTGACTGTGGATACAACGTGACCGCCTCCTTAGGCTCCTGCTGCCATGACTTCTCTGCCATGATAGACTGTCTCCTTAAACTGTGAGCCAGAATAAATGCTTCCTCCTTCCAGTCCCTTCTTGTTGGGTATTTTATCACAAAGTAACTAATATAGGGCCCAAGATCTTCAGTGCCCACACTGGTTTGGACACACGTGTTTAGGAACCCCTGTTCCAAGTCTGGGAGGCAGCGGTAGTTCTCCCCTCCTTTCCTCTGCCCCCACTGCTCAGTACCCAAACCCTTTCTAAAAATTAGCTCTGTGTTGGGCCAGTGGGATGGCTCAGTGGGTAAAGACACCTGCTGCCAATCCCAACAATCTGGGTTCAATCCCAGGGACTACATGGTGGAAGGAGAGAATCGATTCCCACAAATTGTCCTCTGACCTCCATGTGCACACTGTATGTGCATGCCCTCACATATACACTGTTAAGGTTCAGATAGCCCTGCCCCCTCACCAACAGGATCCCAAGGACTTCTCATGCTCCTGAGAAAAGGGAACCTAGCTGATAAGCACCTTGGTCTTTGAAGTCAAGAGAAGCAGACTTTTCTCCACTGTTTGGCCAACACAGCAGGCTTCCCCTTTGATCTCTAAAGAGGACAGGTTTTAACAGTCCTGCTCTCCCACTCCC
>NW_008343239.1:1138111-1140437 GCF_000622305.1 Nannospalax galili | reverse complement strand
AGCGCCTGTCAACCATCGAGGACCCTGTTGAGATGCATGAAGAGGGAACCCCTGCTGTCTGACCAACGCCTAATCCAGCCCCCTCCAACATCGACCCTGTCCAGTAGGAAGTAGTAAGATGACAACGGCACCCACATCCTATAACACAAAAGGCTAGAATGTTAGGGTTCAGATAGCCCTGCCCCCTCACCAACAGGGCATCACAGACTTCTCAAGCTCTTGAGAAAAGGGAACTGAGTTGATAAGCACCTTGGCCTTTGAAATCAAGAGAAAAAGACTTTTCTCCACTGTTTGGCCAACACAGCAGGCTTCCCCTTTGATCTCTAAAGAGGACAGGTTTTAACAGTCCTGCTCTCCCCCTCCCCGCCCCCAACTTTAAAAAAAAATACATCTTCCAGACTTCTGCAGGAAGCAGAAGCCTCCCTTTTTAAAAGACCCCAGCTCAAGACCCGGGCAGACATTTTCCCTGCCTGGAAGGGAATCTGTCCCATGTGTTCCTTTGCTAATAAACCCTATTTTGATGGAGTTTTAGCTGTGCCTCGGTGCCTCATCCTCCATTCACTCATTCTCCACCAACTTTTTACCTATCATACACCACACACACACAAAATAAATGTAATAAAAATTGTTGCAATTTGCTCTGTGCGGGGCTGAAGTATAGCTCAGTGATAGAGTGCTTGCCTAGCATGTGTAAGGCCCAGTTCAGTCCCCAATGCTGCTTTTAAAAGAATAGCTCTGTGAATTACAGAGGGAATGTCTACTTGCTTGTTAACATATTTCCAACAGCACAAAAAACACAAGGTAGAAGCCAGAAGTGTCCCCCACCCTCCCAGGCCCATCTCCCATCCCTTACCATCTCTCCCTATACATCATCTGCCCTTCTTTCTGAAGAATGGGAGAGGGGAGCATCTGGAGTGGATGAGCCAGACTGAGCCCAGGCCTGGGAATCCCTCACTATGCCAGCCCCTGCCCACACCAGGCTCTTTGAGTTACCGGTCCCTCAGCCATGTCAGTCCCCTACTGCTGAAGCCATTCCATACAAGCTCATTATTCCATCCAGACTGCCTGGGATGCCGCAGAGTGACAGCTGTTCTGTGTTTAATTACTGATGGGCTGAGGCGATGCCAACCCATGAATAAAATTACAGTTGTTCTGCAATGCAAATACCACAGCTCGGTGGTAGAGGGTCTTCGAAATGCTTATTTTGATTGGCTGGCTGTGTTTAATGAGAAAAGTTGTATTACATTTTAAAGAACATTAGTAATGATGCAATTCACACACCTAAAGATTTATATAGTGCCACATACAAGTAGCAGGGAGAAAGGACGTTATTTATAACCCCAAATACACGCCTGCTGTCTGATTGCATTGTTTTAAGGGAGCAGACCATTTTAGCTGATAATTGCTTTAATGATAAATGTGGAAACTTAGGACCAAAATATCTGAATTGTCTTTAAAAGGCAAAAGGTTCCTGTTAGAATAAGTTGCCCTGGTTGGGGTGGGGAAGGGAAATGGAAGTTTATTCTTTAAGGCTCTTAGGATGCAAAGAAATGGCCAACAGCCTATGTTGGCAGAGGTTTGCCATACCCACTGGGCACAGGTTCAGTTTATGGGGACCAACTCAGACATGTGACACCATGGGAATGTTTCCCCTCCTATGGCTGAGCTTTTCTGTGCCCTGTGCAGCTAGAAATCCCATCCTTGCCACAGCTGGATGACAGCACAGTTTCAATTTGGTTATCTGAAACCCATACAGATTTGAATACAGAACATCTGATTTCATTTCCCCTTTTGCTTAGAAAGTAGAGCTTCCTAGGGAAGTCCTTTCTGATGTGTGGGGCTGGGAGGAGACAGTCCCTCACTGAGGTCTCCCTGCAGAACTTTCTCTTAGACACAACTGACCTCAGAAAGTCCTACAGCAGAGGGAGAGGTTCGTCCAGCTGGCCCAGGTCCTGGTCTCCAACTAGAATAGAACTGACTTGACTTAACACCACTGGAGTGAGCATTTGCATCTTCATCCTATGAGCCTGATTTATGGAGGGTTGCCAGGTTGCTGGCTCATTCAGATGAGGAGAGACAACCCAGTCTCACTAAACTACAGCATGACAAGGGCAGTGTGATGGTTTGAATCTGAAAGGTTCCCCACAGGCTCATATTTTGAATGCTTGACCCCAAGTTTATGATCTTATTTTCTTAAGATTTATATATATATATATATATTTTTATTTATTTTGGTCTTTTTAAGGCAGGGTCTCCCTGTAGCCCCAGCTGGCCTGGAACTCACTATGTAGACCAGGTTGGCCTTGAACTCACAGAGATCTGCCTG
>NW_008343239.1:1105652-1137924 GCF_000622305.1 Nannospalax galili | reverse complement strand
CTTATTTATTATTTTTATTTCATGTGTATGAGTGTATTGCCTGCATGTATGTAAGTGTACCTGTGTCATACAATGCTGTGGAGGTCAGAAAAGGGCATCAGGTCCCCTGGAACTGGAGTTATGGATGGTTGTTAGCCATCATGTGGGTGTTGGAAATCAAACCTGGGTCCTCTGCAAGAGCAGCCAGTGCTCTTAATGGCTGAGCTCTCTCTCCAACCCCTTCTTAAGATTTTTAAATTTTTTATTTATGTGTATGCATGAGTCCATGTAAATGTACACTATATGCATGCAGGTGCCTGTGGAGGCCAGAAGAGGGTGTCCGAGCCTCTGGAACTGGAGTTACAGGCAGTCGTGACATGGGTGCTAGGAACTGAACTTCAGTCCTCTGGAAGAACAGTAAGCACTCTGAACCCTCCACCCCCTTTCGGTGTTATTTTGAAGGCTGTAGAGTCTTTAGCAGTTGGGGCATAGCAGGCAGAAGTAGGTCAGTAGGGGGGTGGGCCTTTGCAGGTTATCCTCCGCTCCTGGTTCCAGCCTAAACTCTGCTTCCTGTCTGCCACCCTGTGAGCAAGCTGCTGCCTCAGGCTCCTGCCACCATGCCTTCCCTGCTATGATAGACTGAAACTGTGAGCCCAAATAAACCTTTCCTCTCTTAAATTGTTCCTTTTAGGTCTTTTGTCATAGCAATGCAACAGATGATAATGGAGGTGTAGATGCCATACTCTGGAAAAGCAGAGGAGGGGACCCTGGAACCTAAGGCAGCTGGGAGGGCTGATGGATGCTGGGGGCAGGCTGGAGCCTAGAAGAGGGAGGGGCCAATTACATCACTGAAGAGTCTCCGCATGAATGATTCATGAAAAGTCACACCACTGGTGTCCCCAGAGCAACTTGAGGGCAGCTACACTACTGAAGACGGAAGAGCTTGTCCCTTGTCAATCTACTGCCTACACAACCTCAGGGAGGAAAAGGGCTTTGTGAGGCTCCTGTGAAGACTCCTGAGCCCTGGAAACTTTTCCCTCCCTCCACGAGGGACCAATCTTGTATATCTCCTGTGGTGACTCTGTGGTGACATCTGTAGGTGATCACAACTGCCCTGGTTCCAGACATCAGCAGTCTTGTTCAACCTGTAGGAAACTGCTACACACCACCAAGTCAGCTATGAAATATGTCTAGGAGTTTCCGGTAGGCACGTGCTTGGCAGGGCTAAAGGGTGACTGTTAAAGTGCCCCACTGCTTCCAAGTTGGTGGGAGGAGAGGAACTTTGGGTACTTGGAATACAAGGTGATGACTATGTTGGGGTGACATGGAGTCAAGCCAAGGTGACTGGTCTCCTCTCTGAGATCCTCTGTGCAGTTCAGAGCTGGGGGTCAGAGGGCTCCCAAAGAGCTCAGATGGATGGTGGAAACAGGGAGGAGCCTGGGAGAAGGAAGAGTCAGCAGGCAGGGGAAACAGATAGAATGTTAAATCTATGTTTCTGCTCCCCTTCTCTTGAAGGTCTTTAGTCTAGTCAGCAAAAGGTCTATGCTGGTCAGTTTTTAAATGTCAACTTACCACAACCTAGAATCACCTGGGAGAAGAGCCTGAATGAGGGATTACCTAGAGCAGGTTGGCCTGTGGGCATGTGGGTGGGGGTGTTCTGATGGTTAACTGACGTAGAAGGACCAGGCCCATCAGGGGCAGCATCATTCCCTGTGCAGGGTCCCTGAACTGTACAGGACGCACATGAAAGGACAAGCGGGCAGCACTCATTTTCCTCTGCTCTTTTATGAAAAACTATTTTATTATATTTTATTACTTTTATGTGTGTGACTATTGCCTGCATGTGTATAAGTGCACCCGTGTCAGGCAATGCCTGAAGAAGTCAGAAGAGGGCATCAGATCCCCTGGAACTGGAGTTAGGATGCTTGTTAGCTGCCATGTGGCTATTGGGAATTGAACCTGGATCCTCTGCAAGAGCAGTCAGTGCTCTTAACCACTGAGTCATCTCTCCAGCCCTCTCTCTGCTCTTAACTGTGAGTGTGATGTGACCTGCTCCTGCTGCTGTGACTTTCCTCCAATGATGGGCTGTAATTTGGAACTGTGAGCTAAATAAACCCTTTCTCCCCTAAGTTGCTTTTGATTAGGGTATTTTATCACAGAAACAGGAAGGAAACTAGAATAAGGTACTTTCCTGCAACAGGAGTATAGAAGGAGGTGGAGTAGAGAATCCCAGGCATCAGCAGGTTGCTGGCAACATCTTATCCCTTTGGTACGGGCGCACATGCACGGTTATATTGGTTCAAGGATTACTGCATAACTCTGTACATATGTGCATACATGCGTACTTCATGTGAGCATGCATGCATATGTATGCTTGTGAGGTGCATATATGTATCTGTGTGTTAAGAGTATGTGAAACGCATATAGCATGCTTGTCTGTGTAAGTATGCGTCTGCATGTAGCTCTTTCACACATGAACATGCATGCTGGGGTGGATGTGTACTCATGTATGCATTTAAGAACATGTGGGTTTGTAGGTTTGTGTGTGCACTGACTGGTAAATGTGTTTCTCTGAGAGTCTACGCCAGACCAGACACTGTTTTTTGTTTTTTGTTTTTTAATAAAGTCTGACACTCTGGGATTGACGCAGTCTGACACCACCACTGGAGATTCTGAAATGAATCCCATACAGCTACATGTTCAGCTCATGCCCTTGGGCGGCTCAGGTTTCCAGGTCTCCTTGGTGAAGGAAGAAATGGGAAATTAAACAGCAGCAGCTGCCTCCTGGAACAGCCCAGGCCAGGCCTGGGGCACTGGGACAAGCAGGTATCTAATGATAGCCATACTGTTACGGCCACCTGGGCCCACCAGAGCTGGGGAGGGAAGTCACACAAGACAAGAGGTAGTGTCAGCAGCACTGCAGATGGAAAGGTGCCTAAATGCCTGTGGACTTCAGTGCATGTGCACATGGGTGTATGTGCAGGATGCATGCAGGTATACATATCTGGATGAGCATTTATGCATGTCTCTCTGTATTTGTATACAGATAGGTATGCTTGTACTGTATATGTGTGCAATGTGCCCTGTGTTTCTTTATCTGGGAACAACCATCTTCTTTACCAATGTCACCCAAAAGTTTATTAAAGTGGGTGGACATAGGGGAAGTGTTCAGACTGACATCCTGCTCCTGCTCTCCCCCATACTGCCCCAGATCTGCCATTGTTGGCACAATCAGGGGACAGGCTGTGCTAATGGCTCCAGAGAGTGCCCAGTGGTCACAGGACATACCCCAGGGCTCACTGCGCAGTGCCACAGCGGGGCAAGAATTCACTGTCAGCATAGAGGCCTGTTCCCTTCTTAATGGCTTGCTTGGGGTTTGGCTGATGGCAGGCCTGCAGTTACAGGGTCATTAGTGGGTTTACAGATGCTTCTTGGGCTGTTGAAAGTACAGGAGCTCTGCTTCTGCTTCTTTCCTCCAGGCTGATGGGGCGGGATGTGGAGGAGGCTGGGACCTAGGGGACAGCAGAGAGATTTGGTAAGTGAGGGGGACCTGCCAGCTGTGATCAAACTGCTGGGCCAGAGAAGACCTAGTGCAGAAACTTATCTGAATTGGCAAAGAGTCGAGTGCCTGGAAGCAGAGACACAGGATTTGACAGCTAGGCAAGCCACTGGGCCAGAGGGAGCAGGGAGGTATTTTATGGCATCTGTGTAGTGGTCCCTTTCTCTACAGACACCCTTGTTATTCAGAATGGTTTTGTGAACCCATTTCATAGGTCAGCAAATTAAAGCTCAGAGGGTTGAGCAGCTGTCTACTATGGGTGGGTTGTGTGGCCGAATTCCAGGATTCAGAGGCCTGAGTGGGAGATGAGTCTGATTCAGAATCCCAATGGAGAATCTGGTCTGGAGGGATGTTGTGATGATTAAAGGTAAAATTAACTCTGGGTATCACTGTAAAGGCTACAGGATGAGGTATAGGCTAGTACTTATACAAAGACTTTTGCATGTGGGCATATGTGTATTTAGACAAGCATCATCTAAAGATGGGGACACATTCTGAGCGATGTGTCACTTAGTGATTTTGTGATACAAACACTAAGTCTACATGGTCTGGGTTCGTCTCTCGATGTGCCTCAATTCAACAGGAAATGAATGCAGTTGCTGCTGACTTACCACTGCAGCAAACTGATTTTTTGTTTTTTTGAGACAGGGTCTCCCTATAGCCCCAGGAACCTGGAATCCACTATATAGATTCAAATCTTACAGAGATCCACCTGCCTCTGCCTTCTGAGTGCTGGGATTAAAGGCATGCACCACTACACTAGCTGTGAACTGATTTTTTTTTTAATACGTGGAAGAGCATACTCTAATAATGATTAAAATAGAAAATAAGCCAGGTGTAGAGGTGCACCCCTATAATCCCAAAACTCTGGAGGCCAAGGCAGGAGGATTGTGACCTTGAGGTCAGCCTGTACCACATAGAAAGACCTTTTCTTATAAAAGAGGCTGTGGAGAGATGGCTCAGCAGTTAAGACCACTGGCTGTTTTTACAGAGGACCAAGGTTTGAGTCCCAGCACCCACATGGTGGCTAACAACCATCTGTAACTCCTGTTCCAGGGGATCCGACACCCTCTTCTGACCTCCTCAGGCATTTCATGACATGGGTGCACCAACCTACAAGCAGGCAATATACTCTTATACCTATAATAAATAAAAAATATTTAAAGTAGCATACAGGCTTAGTTACTCAGGAGACTGAAGCAGGAGGATCACTTGAAGCCAGGAATTTGTGGCCAGCCTGAATAACATAATAAGACCCCATTTCAAAAAAACCCACAAACAAACCAAGTGCATGACATGTATGTATGAAAATGTCATAAATGTCTTGCACACACATTAAAAATAATAAAAAAATATGAGTTACTAACATTATATTCGTTACTTTTCTGTTGCTGTGATGAAACACCTTGACCAAGGCAACTTATAGAAGAGAGTTTATTTGGCTTAAAGTTTCAGAGAGATAAGATTCCGTATGGCAGGAACGCATGCCAAAAAGTGGCAGCCATGGCGGCAAGAGTCAAAAGCTGAGACCTCACATCTTCAAGCACACACAGGAAGGAGAGAGAGAGAGAGAGAGAGAGAGAGAGAGAGAGAGAAACAGGAAGTGGGACAAGGCCGTGAATCTCAAAGCTTCTTCAGTACGTCCTAAATCAGCACCACCAACTGGGGACCGAGTTGTTCAAATATGCGAGCCTATGGAAGACATTTTTCATTCAAAGCATCACAAACACTGTTGATTATTATTAAGTATTTCACACTGTGCATAGTTCCACATGCCATATGTTTATACAGCAGGCATGGCTGCAAGATGGCTGACACTAGACTGACCACCAACGGGTCCAGTGTGTACCATACTGCAATGTGACAACAGCTACGCCATCACTAGATGGCAGAAAATTCCAGCTCCATTAAAATCTTTTGAGACCGCTGTCATATACGTGGCTGGGTGTGAAAAGAAATGCATTATACAATGCTTGGCACACTCACGAACATGCACATTTTATTTGTTGTTCTTAAAAGAGTCTGGGGCAAGATTCATTTTACCAGATAAACTCAAATAGCCCATCGGTCTCTCTTTCCCATAGGAAGTAGCATACTTACCCACCAAGGGTCTTTCATGAAAGTTCTTTGAGCTTTGAATTGAGGTACGTGGCTAATCCCAACCCTGGGCTTTTTGTATTTTAGAGATTTGCCGTGTGTGTCGTTGTAAACAGAATGAGATTTAACCATAGCATAGCAATTTAACCTGAGGGGTGAGTTGTATCCAGAATAAAAGTGATAAATTTTAGTAGAATAAATATTATCTAAGTGTTGCTTACCAGGCTCTCTGTTCAGGGCACTGACCTAAGGGATTCACAGGAATTGATTTTCTTAATTACTTTCAGCCAAAGAACCTGAAGAAGTTTCTATTGTCCCCATCTTCAGATCAAGCTGAGCTTTCTCTCTGCCCAAACTCCCGAGAGACATGCCATCGGCCTTTTATCACACGCACAAAGTATTTTTGTCCTTTCTTAAAGTCTCTGTGGGAAAAATTACTCACCAGATTCTAACTAACTGACATAGTGTGTCACTTGCAGGGCATGAGATAGACAAATGATGGTGGTGGTGTCAGGCACAGGCCTCCGCTCTCCTCTCTGAAATGAGAAGAATTGAGGGAACATGAAAAGAAAATTAGTTTGACTGAAATTCAAACACCAGCTACAGTTTGCAACAGGATTTGTGACTTTTGTGCAAATATGACCAAAAAACCTTGACAGAAACAACTTAAAAGAGGAAAGATATATCTTGGTTCACTATTTCAGAGGCTCTGCTCCATGGATGATAAGCCTCAGGCACTTGGGTAGGACACTGTGGGGCTGGGAGTGTGGGGGTCAGAAACAACTTCACCTCATGGTAGACAGGAAATAGAGGAGAGAGAGAGAGAGAGAGAGAGAGAGAGAGAGCGAGAGAGAGGTGAGAGAGAGAGAGAGAGAGAGAGAGAGAGAGAGAGAGAGAGAAACAGACCAAGGCTAGGGACAATATATAACTAAAGACTAATCCTCAGCGACCTACTTCCTTCAGATAGGTCCAACTTTGTAAGGTTTCCAGAACCCTCTAAAATAGTCCTGTGATTTGGGAACCAAGGTCCAAATACATGAGCCTTTCGGGGAGGGGACACTTCGTATTCAAACTATAACAGGAGATACCAAGGAGTTTCTGTGGGTGCTGGGCAGTGGACACCAGAGTGAAGTTGGCAGTCAAAGCTGACCCACAGCACTCTCTCCTAGGAGCCAGTGTGGTGTCAGGGAAATGCAGTCAGGAAAACTCTGGAGTGTCCTACATATCCCTACCTCCTGTTGGGGTAAGGCAGACAGTGGGCACAGCTACTGGGAGCATGTGGCCACAGCATGCTGTGTTTCAAGTGGCTCAAGCACCAGGACCATTGGCACAGTCTTTACCAAGAAGACCCAGGAGAGTGGAAAGTTTCCCCAGTCTGGGTATTTTTCTGGGTGGAAGAATTCCTGGATTAGCTCCTCTTCCTTGGAGAGGTGAGTTAGATATTAGTGATCTGTAGCAGGGCCTGAGGGGACAGGATTATTATATTCCCAGGTTCTCAGGAGGCCAAAGCCAGACAATCATAAGTTCAAGGCCTACATGGGCTACAGAGTGAGTTTAAGGCCTGTTTAGGCAACGCAGTGAAACCCTATCTCAAAAGAAAAAGAAAGGGCTATAGCTCGTTGGTAGAGCACCTGCCTAGAATCCACCATGGAGAAGCTGAAGTGTTGCTCACAGTCAAGTGGCTGCCTCGCATGCATAAAGCCCTGGGTTCTATCCCCAGAACAGAGAGAGCAAACCCTTGTGCATAAGCATCTCTTGCTATGAGGGGCACCAGGCATGAGGAAATGGCTGACCTGTGAAGACGTGGTTCTCCGGCACACTTCTGTGGCCATGTTGGGCTTCCCGAAAAGGAGGGATATCCCTCACTTACAAATGCTATAGGCAAGTGTCTACTTTGATAGGCACTGAATATGAAATTGAATCCAGTAATCCTTAAGACAAGGCAAATGAAACAGAAAACTATTACTGTACTACTATTAAGGAAGGAGGAAGACCAGAATTCCAAAACTACTCTAGGAAACAGATTCTATTGTTGCTGTTGTTCTGAGACAGGGTCTCACTAGGTAGTCCAGGTTGGCCTGGAACTCACCCTCCTCCTCCTCTGCCCCCCAAGTTCTGAGGTTTCAGGTGTGCGCCACCACACTTGGCAAGACACAGGGTGTTCTTTGTTCTCCTGTATATAGTAACTGACCCTGAAAACCAAGAGATGAAGAGAAGATGAAAAGAAGCTGTGATCACAATGGGGCTGCAAGTTGGGTAAACACTAAGGAAACAGCAAAATTTTGTTTTTCATTCATTTTTATTTTTATTGTTTGTGATGATGACGATCAAAGTTAGAGCCTTGCACATGCTAAGCAAGTGCTCTACTACTGGGCCACACCCCCAGCCCCTCACTGGGGGATTCTTGGAAGATGCTCTACCACTGAGCCACACCCCAGCCCCTCACTGGGGGATTCTAGGCAGGTGCTCTACCACTGAGCCACACCCCAGCCCCCCACTGGGGGATTCTAGGCAGGTGCTCTACCACTGAGCCACACCCCAGCCCCCCACTGGGGGATTCTAGGCAGGTGCTCTACCACTGAGCCACACCCCAGCCCCCCACTGGGGGATTCTAGGCAGGTGCTCTACCACTGAGCCACACCCCAGCCCCCCACTGGGGGATTCTAGGCAGGTGCTCTACCACTGAGCCACACCCCAGCCCCCCACTGGGGGATTCTAGGCAGGTGCTCTACCACTGAGCCACACCCCAGCCCCCCACTGGGGGATTCTAGGCAGGTGCTCTACCACTGAGCCACACCCCAGCCCCTCACTGGGGGATTCTAGGCAGGTGCTCTACCACTGAGCCACACCCCTAGTTCCTTACCGGTAGATTCTAGACAAGTGCTCGGTCACTGACTCATACCCTAACCCCTCACTGGTGGATTCTAGACAAGTATTGCACTGCTAAGTTACATCTGATCCCAAACAGCAGAATTTTAGAAAGCATTACTTTCTAAAAATTGTGAATATACAGAGAAACTCTGTGACAAATCAACTCAGTGACATTCCAGAATGTTCCAAAAGATAAGAAAAGTGAGAATAAAAGAGGGTAACACATTTGAAAAAAATATATTGGAAATCCAATGAAGATATGAGTACTAATGAAGAATACAGTTAACAGAGGAAGTCCAAAAACAAAGACACCTTGGCTGAACTAAAATAGATCAAAGTATGTAGGCTGGCAGAGGTTACTGAATACCAAGCAGGGTCAATAAACATCGCTATGGTTTCAATGTGCCTTACAAGTTCATATGCTGGAAACTTAACCCCCAAATTCATGTTAAGGGTATTTATTTGGAAAATGAGTTTGGGGGAGGTAACCAAGATTAGATGAAGTCATGAGGGTGGGTCTTCCATGATGGTGTTAATGACTTTATAAAAAGAGAATGAGCCGGGCGTGGTGGTGCACGCCTGTAGTCCCAGCACTTGGGAGGCAGAGGCAGGCGGATCTCTGTGAGTTCAAGGCCAGCCTGGTCTACACAGTGAGTTCCAGGACAGCTGGAAGGCATGCGCCACCATGCCCGGTTACATAATAAAATATTTTTAAAAATAAAATTTTTTAAAAATGTGGAGAGCAGTAGAAGAAACCTGACCTCAAACTGGCCTCCACATGCACACACATGTGCTCATGTACATGCACACACTCAAATACATACACAAGCACACACCACACACACACACGGAACTGAGCTATCACACATATCATCTTTTAAAAAATATTTTATTGGCTGGGCGTGGTGGCTCATGCCTTTAATCCCAGCACTTGGGAAGCAGAGGCAGGTGGATCTCTGTGAGTTCAAGGCCAGCCTGATCTACATAGTGAGTTCCAGGACAGCTGGGGCTACAGGGAGACCCTGTCTCAAAAAGAAAAAAAAAATTTTTATTTATTATTATTATTTTATTTGTATGAGTATAGTGCTTGCATGTAGGTAGGTGCACCAGTGTCCTGCCATGCTCCTGGAAGTCAGAAGAGGGCATCAAACCCCTGGAACTGGAATTATGGTTGTTAGCTGCCATATGGGTGCTGGGAATCAAACCCTGGTACTCTGTAAGAGCAGCCAGTGCTCTTAACCACTGAGCCACCTCTTCAGTCCAACACATGCTGTCTTATCATGTGATGCCAATGGGATGTTAGGATACAACAAAACAGACACTGACAAGGGAGAAGTAGATGCCAACAGTGATCTTGGGCCTCCCTGCTTCCAGAGTTATTATTAGCTTCTATTATGTGTAGGAGTGTTTTGCCAGCATGTATGTAAGTGCATCTGTGCAAGGCCAGAAGAGGGTGTCAGATCCCCTGCAACTAGAGATATGGTTAGTCACCATGTGGGTGCTGAGAACCAAACCAAGGTCCTTTGCAAGAACAGCCAGTACTCTTAGCCCCTGAACCATCTCCCTAGCCTCTAACTTCTAGTCTTTGTACATTACCCAGTCTTGAGGGCATGGTGGTACAGGTAATCCCAGCATTTGAGAAGCTGACACAGAAGGATGGTGAATTTGTAGCCAGCATGGGCTATATAGAGAGACTGTGTCAGAAAGAAGAAGAGGAGGAGGAGGAGGAGGAGGAAGAAGAAGAGGAGGAAGGGGGGAGGAGGGGGAGGAGGAAGAGGAGGAAGGAGAAGGAGGGAAATAATAATGACCAATTTCAGGTCTTCTGTTATAGCACTAAAGATTGACCAAGACAAACCACAAACATCACGAGTTGTCTGATGAAATATTCAACTCTCTTAAGTTAATGACCAGTGAGGACCTAGAAAGGTATAAATGCCAGCCTGGCTTTGGCATTTCTCTCTTCGTCTCTGTGGCCCTACTCACCTTGGAACAGCCTCCCCTGCCCTTTCAGCAACTCTCTCTGCCTTCTGCTCCCTTCCCCTCACTTGCTCTGTCATTAGGAAATCCCAAGTAAGAGGTTCCTGCCCTTCTGTGGGCTCTGCACCAGGGTTACTGGACAACCCCAGGTAGTGAGTCTGTCCTTGGGGACCAGAGGCAGGCTGTGCCTGTGAGCTGAGCCTCAGTTGGTCATGCTTTCCCAGCAGAGGGTCCCTCCCTGCAGGGGGATGGGGGAATAGGCAGGGAGGAGAGACCCGTCCTGCAAATTCAAGTCAGTGATGGGACAAGCCTTGAACAGCAGAAGCCACACATAGCTGTTGGGCCACATTTGAGACCAAATGGGTCTCCTACTCCCCAAGCCAGAGGGTTGTACCGAGAGCTCATACAGGCTAAGCCAGGTGTCACATAGTGGGGAGGCCCACTCCCTGACCCAGGAAGGAAATGGCCTGCTAGCCAGTCTCTCCTGCAGAAACCTAATTAAAATCTCTGATGCTTTTTCCCAAGGGTCATTGCAGCTGGAGCGCCTAAATGTCATAAGGGTGTGAATGTGTTGCATTTATTATTTTCACCATGGAGACATCCAAGAAAACTGACCTTTTCAGCTTCAATAAAAACGGATTTTCTTGTAGGTCCTTTGACAGCAGCTGTGATCATAAGCTGGGCTGAAACACAATATTAAACACCAAAGAATGGAAGAAAGAGATGCTGTCCTTTGGTCTGGGGGAGTGATTGGCACCTGTTTACAATTAGATGGAGGAACAACACATCCGCTCCTGGACCCAGGTGGCTCAGCATCCTCCCCACATCAGTGGTACCTGATATTCACATACTCATTTCATGGTGAGTTAGACTTGGTACAAAGGCACAGTATCAGGTTGCTGTGGAATTCTGTGGGACTGGCTTCTGACCTGCTTGAGAATCGGTATCCTCTCTTATGTCTGGGAGCCCCAACTATCCCACTTTGACTCAGCTTCTCAGAGCTGACCTTCTTACAGTGACTTGGCCACAATGGTGAGCAAAATCCTTCCAAATTTAGGATTCCATCACTCCTGACTAGGAGAGCCAGTACAGAGGAACAAAAAGACAGTCCATGGTCATGACTGCCCTGCACCAAAACATGTGGGACAGTAGCGAAACCGCCATTCCCATTAAAACCTAGAGGAGCTAATCGCAGATGTTCCACCTGTCCAATCTTGCCACCATGAGAGCAAAACAATTTTAAAAGGTGTAAAATTATAGGGACAGGACCAGATGAGGAGGTTACAGCAGCAGAGATTTGAGTGCAATGTGGAAGACAGATGGAGCACGGTCTGAGTCGTGCAGAGAAAGTAACAGTTGTGATTCAGAGGGGAACTGGGGGCAGGGGCATATTAACCATAGATCCTGGGCAATGGTGGAGGGGTTGGTTCTGGAAACTGGGGCTGGAAGTGGGGGTTAGAAGGATTATTAAACAGGGAAGGTGGATGATGTCACAGACAGTGACAAACGGGAAACATGGGTGATGTCATAGATGATGGCAGTGTGGGAAGCCACTGGGATCTGTCTCTCCACCCAAACATCTGTTGAGCTGGCAAAGGCAGTTGGAAGCCACTGTGCAGAACTTTTTGATCTAGTCAGAATGCTTGCAGTGCTCAGTACTCAGTGTGATGAAGAGGTTGATTGTATTAGTTACTTTTTTCACCACTGCGATGGAACATCTGACATAAACATCTTTTAAAAAATATTTTACTTTATGTACATATGTATGTGCTTGAGTGTATGTGCACCATGTGCATGCAGTGCCCATGGAGGCCAGAGAAGGGCTTCAGATCCCTTCGAGGTGGAATTACAGGCAGTTGGGAGCTGCCTGCTTCGGGTGCTGGGAATCAAACCCAGGTCTTCTGCAAGAGCAGCAAGTACTCTTAACTGCTGAACCATCTCTCCAGTCCCTGATAAAAATATATTAAGGAAGGAATGATTTACTTTGGTTCATGGTTTCAGAGGGTTCAGCCCATGTTGCTTGGTCCTATGCTCTTGGGCAAAGGATCGTGGTGGAGGGAGCGTGTGATGTAGGTTGATTTTCTTTCTCTTCTTGGTAGATAGAGAATTGAGCATATAAGAGAAGACCAGGGCCAGATGTAGCCCCAAGAAACTCTCCTGTGAACTACTTCCTCAAACTAGGCCCCCACCTCCTCCTACCTTGTACCACTTCCTAATAATGTCTTCATATTATGAATCTGCATTGGGGTTAATCCATTGATTAGGTCAGAGTCCTTATAATCTAATCACCTCAAAACACCATCACCAGCTGGGCGTGGGCCTGTAGTCCCAGCACTTGGGAGGCAGAGGTAGATGGAGCTCTGAGTTTGAGGCCAGCCTGGTCTACATAGTGAGTTCCAGGACAGCTGGGGCTACAGGGAGACCCTGTCTCAAAAAAGACCAAACAAATAAGCAAAACAAGACAAAACAAAAACCACCATCACCAACATACCCAGACATGGTTTTCACCAATCCCCTAGTCGTTCCTGAATCCAATCAAAGTTGTGAACCAAGAAGAATTCCAGAATGAAGTGTCTTCATTGGTGAATTACCCCAGCCATTTAAAGAAGAATTAACACCAATATTCTCAAACTCCACACAAAATTAAAGAGAGTATTTCTTAACTTGTTCTTGAAGAATGTTATTCGAACAACAAAGTCAGATAAAGACACTATAAGAAAACCACCAAACAATTTCCCTTATGAAATAGAAGTGAAAAAACAATACACTAGAAATTGAGTTCTTACTGAGAGGATTCTACATCTTGATCAAGTGGGATTTATTCTCAGAAGGTAAGGATGGTTTCACAGATAAAAGTCAATAAAATAATATGACACATTAATAGAATAAAGGTAAAACACACATGACCATCTCAATTTATGTATAAAAAAGCATTTGGCAAAAGTCAATACCCTTTTATGGTAAAAATGCTCAATAAACTAGGAATAGAAAAGAATTTCTTCAGCGTGATAGAAGCCATATATGCAAACTAACAGCTAAGATCATACTCAATGGCCAAGGACCAAAAGCTTTCACTGTAAGATCAGAAACAAAACAGGAATTCCTGACTTCTCTTGAATTTCTCTTCACAACTTCTATTCAATAGCATTAGACATTCTAGCCAGAGTAATTACACAAGAAAAAGAAATAAAAGTCAAGCAATTTAGTTTTTATGTTTTTGTATTTTTGAGACAGGGTCTCCCTGTAGTGTCCACAGAAGTCAAAAGAGGGCTTTGGATCCCCTGTAATTGAGTTAAGGACGGTTGTTAGTTGCCATGTGGATGCTGCGAAATGAATCCAGGTCATCTGCAAGAGCAGTCAGTGCTCTTAACGCTGAGCCACCTCTCTAGCCCCATAAAAGTTATGCAATTTAGAAAGGACCAAGTAAAATTATCTTTGTTCACAAGTAGCATGATGTTATTGTTCAAAACTATAAAATTCCACAAAATTTTGGTACAGTCAATAAATGTATCCAAGAATATAAAATTGTCATGAAAAAGTCACTTACATTTCTGTACATTTATAATGATCAACCCAAAAGTGGTGTTAAGAAAAAATTATCTTCCAATACCATCAAAAAGAAGAAAATACTTCAGAATAATTTCAACCAAGGAGGTGAAACCTTTATATATTGAAAGCCTCAAACATTATTAGAAAAAGTCAGGAATGGTGGTGCATGTCTTTAGTCCCAGAGGCAGGTGGATCTCTATGAGTTCAAGGGCAGCCTGGTCTACATAGCGAGTTCCAGGCCAGCTAGGGCTATAGGGAGACCCTGTCTCAAAATAGAAAAAAAAAGTATATAGGAAGAAAGAACTTGTTTACCCATGTATCAAAAGATGTAATATTGTTGGTGTGATGTGGTGTGTAGATCCAGTGCAGACCATATCATACCACAGCTGCATTTGTTTTAGTGAGATAGAAAAACTCATTCTAAAATATACATTGGACTTCTAAGGAACCCAAACAGGAAAAAAAAAATCTTTGAAAAAAGGAAACAAATGTGAAAAACTCATATTTCCTGATTTCAATTTTTGGGGGGTTTTGGACTCTTTCTGGGCATTCAAAATGTCACAATGAGGACATGGTGGATCTTCCAGTAGGAAAATCTGGATTTCTTTGAGTCTTCTGGCAGGTGTTGTGATCAACTGCACTGACAACACTGGAGCCAAAAATATGTACATCATCTCTGTGAAGGGGATTGGACAGCCGAACAGACCTCCTGTTCCCGGGCTGGGCGACATGGTGATTGATGGCCACAGTCAAGAAAGGAAAACCAGAGCTAAGAAAGAAGGTCCACCTTGCCGTGGTAATCTAACAAAGTAAGTCATGCCAAAGAAAACATGGGCTGCTCCTTTCTTTTGAAGATAATGCAGGGGTCATGGTAAACAATAAAAGCGAGGTGAAAAGTTCTATTGTCACATGTCCAAAGGAATTTGTAGAGTGGTGGCTCAGGATTATGTTCAATGTAAGCAGCATTTCAAGAAGTGGAGAGATGGCCCAGTGGTTAAGAGCATTTGCTACTCTTCCAGAGGACCTGGATTCAGATTCCAGCACCCATTCAGGCAGCTCACAACTGCCTGTAACTCCAGCTCCAGGGACTCTGACGCCCTCTTCTGGCATCTATGGGTAAATGCACTCATGTGCACAGACCCACACAGAGACACACAGAAACACACATAATTAAAAATAAAGGGGCTGGAGAGATGGCTCAGCAGTTAAGAGCACTGGCTGCTCTTGCAGAGGACTCAGGTTTAATTCCCAGCACCCACATGGCAGCTACCGACCATTTACAACTCCAGTTCCAGGGAAATCTGATACCCTTTTCTGATCTCCACGGCATTGCATGACATGGGTGCACTCACATACATGCAGGCAATACATTCATACACATAAAATAAAAATGATAAAATATTTTTTTAAATAAAAAATTTTTAAATGAAATAATTAAAATAAAATATTGTTATAAAGTCTTTGTTAATAAAAACTTACTATAAACCCTCTTAATCAAAACAATGTGGTGCTTGCATGAAGATAAACATATAGAGAAATTTTCATAGGATAGAACAGAATAGAAAAAGAAGTTAGGAAAACCCAGAAACAAACATCTAATTAGCTGATTTTCAGCAATGTCACCAAGATTCAATGGGTATTGACAGTCTTTGCTGCAGAAGGTTTTAGGAAAACTGGATATTCATATGCAAGAGGATTTGGACCCCTCTGTTACACCATGCAAAAATTAAAATGGATTAAATATCTACCCTTAAGATCAGCAAACAAATAAGAAACTGTAAAGCTCTTAGAAGAAAACATAAGTGAAAATCTCTGACTTTATATTAGAAATAGCTTCTTAACTATGACCCCAAATACACAAATAATAAAAGAAAGAAAGAAACTATACTTCACTGAATTTAAAACCTTTTGTTGCATTTGGAGACATTTAGTAGGAGAGTGAAAAGTCAACCCACAGAATGGAAGTGAGTAACTTCAAATCACACATCTGATAATGATTCAATAGCAAGAATATATAAAGAATGTCTAAGCCAGGTATGGTGGTGCACGCCTTTAATCCCAGCACTTGGGAGACAGAAGTAGGTGGATCTTTGTGAGTTCAAGGCCAGCCTGGTCTATATAAGAGTTCCAGGTCAACTGGGGCTACAGCTCCGGAGACTCTGTCTCAAAAAGACAAAAAACAAACAAATTAACAACAACAACAAACTCAGTTTCAAAATTGGGCAAATAATTCAAATGGATATTTTTTTTAGAGTGATTTATTTATTTTATTTGTACAAATGTTTTGTTTGCCTGTATGTATGTATGTATACTGGTATGTGTGCGGTGCTGGCAAAGGCCAGAAGAGGGCGACTGAAGTGCCATGTGGGTGCTGGGGAATGAACTTGAGTCCTGTTCTGGAAGAACAGTAAGTGGTCTTAACCCCTGAGCCACCTCTCCAGTCCCTGCTTTGTATTTTTTGTTTTATTTGTTTGTTTGTTTGTTTTGGGGACTAGGTCTCACTGCATAGCCCTGGCTGACCTGGAATTAACTATGCAGAACAGGCTGTCCTCAAAATCAGAGATCTGCCTGCCTTCTCCTCCTGAGTGCTGGGATTAAAGGAATGCACCATCACCCAGCTCTGACTACAGTTTTTAAAAAGATTTATTTTTATTTTATGTGTGTGTGTGTGTGTGTGTGTGTGTGTGTGTGTATCTGACTGTGTACATGCACATGTGTGTGGGTACCCAAGAAGCCCAGAAGAGGGTGTTGGATCCCCCAGGAGCTGGAGTTACAGGCAGTTGTGAACAGCTTGAGGTGGGTGTTGAGAGTCAAACCCAGGTCCTCTGGAAGAACAGCACGTGCTCTTAACCTCTGAGCCATCTCTCCAGCCTTGGTTTTTAAATTGGAAAATAACAAATGCTGGTGAGGATGTGGATAAATCAAAGGCATCACTGGTAGGAATATGAAATGGACAACAATACTGTGAAGCTCTGTGGAAGCCAGGCTGGAAGTTCCTCAAAAACTTGGACGCAGGTTTTTGGTTGATACAAGAGGCTCCATTTTGCTTTTCACAGCTTTCATATATCTTTCATAATTGTGTGAAATAACAATGGAGCAGTCAGCTCTGGCTTTAAAGTCTCCTGGATTATACCGCAAAATCAAATATGTTCCTTAGTGATGTCAATTGCCCTCAAATTTGTTATTATTAGTGTGAGTGAGAGAGAAGGGGGGGTCGTTTCTGGAGGTCAGAGGACAACATTGTGGAGTCAGTTCCTTCATTCCACCTTTACATGGGCTCTGGGGATAGAACTGAGGTCATCAAGCTTACACGGTTGGGCAGCAAGAACCTTTACCTGCTGAGCCATCTTGCCACTCATTCTTCTTGTTCCTCCTCCTCCTCCCCCTCCTCTTCCCCCTCCCCTTCCTCCTCCCCCTCCTCTTCCTCCTCCCCTTCCCCTTCCTCTTCCTCCTCCCCCTTCCTCCTCCTCCTCCTCTTCCTCCTCCTCTTCCTCATCCTCCTCTTCTTCCTCCTCCCCTTCTTCCTCCTCTTCCTCCCCCTCTTCTTCCTCCTCCTCCTTCTCTTCCTCCTCCCCTTCCTCCTCCTCCTCTTCCTCCTCCCCCTTCTCCTCTTCTTCCTCCTCATCTTTCTCCTCTTCCTTCCCTTCTTCCTCTAGCTCCTCCTCCTCCTCAACCTCCTCCTCTTCCTCCCTTTCCTCCTTTTTTTTTCAGATAGGTCACTATGTAGCTCAGCCTGGTCTTGAACCTGTAATCCTCCAGCTTTGGCATCCCCAGTACTAGGATCACAGACATCCACCACCATTTCCAGTTTCAGTTTTAAAGGTATATTTTTCTCTCAAATTAAAAATAATATTGGGTGCTAGAGAGCTGGCTCAGCAGTTAAGAGCACTGACTGCTCTTGCAGAGGACCCAGGTTCAAGTCCCAGCACCCACATGGTGGCTAACGATCATCTGGAACTCTGGTTCCAGGGGATCTGATGTCTTTCTGACCTCTGAGGGCACTGCACAACATGGGTGCACTTAAACACATGCAGGCAATACACTCATACACATAAAATAAAAATAATAAGTAAAATATTAAAAATATATTGGAATTTTTATCTTTTACAAAAAATGTTAAACAGAGTTACTATATGTTTAGCAACAATTCCATTCTTTGGTATACATCCAAAATATCTGAAAATAGGGAGGGAGACAGGTGTTTGGCCACCAATTATCTACAACAGCTAAAAAGATGGAAACAACCCAAGTCTCCGTCAATACGGAATGAATGGAAAAAGAAAATGTGGTCTTCACGTAACGGAATACAGCTGACCATGTAACAAACTGAACTTTAAGTACATGCTAAAACATGGGCGAATCTTAAAAGCACTAAGCTAATTGGAACAGGCCCGTCATGAAGTGAAAGTACCGACTGCTTCTGCTTACACAGAACGTCTAGAATGAGCGGATCCAGAAGAGAGTGCACTGGCGCTTCCAGGGGCACACCCCACACAGTGCTTAAGGGGGCTGCTTTGGCTGTCAGGGTAATGACGTTTCTGGAAATAGAGTGTAGTGATGACCAGAGACTACTGGGAACACTCTAATGCCACCAAGCTGCACACTTAAAGACAGCAAATTTTGTGATTGTATGTATTCAACCAAAACTTACAAAACAAATATGAGAATGGATTAAAACTGCAAACAGAGCATTAAGGAGCCTCTCCCCAGCTTTACAGTTAGGAAATGGGAGGCCAGAAGTCCATTATGTTTGGGAACTGAACCAAGGAGTTGAACTTCAAGGCATCAGACATAACAGAGACCTGTGAACAGTAAGGACTGCCTGGCTTCAATCACCAGAGATGGAATGTCCCTGTCACACTACCCCATGCCCACCCACATACATATACATGCCAACCCCCACACATGTATACATACCATGCTGATGTAGACATACCACATACATATACATTACATATACATCACACCCATGCACATACTGAACCCAGACACACACATCCATACACACATCCATACACACACTGAACCATAAACACTGAACTCATACCCATGTAGTGCACCTGCACCCCCCACACTACTCATATCTACACACATGTGCACACACAACACATGCAACATCCATAATACCACATCACACACATGTACAGCCATACACACACCACACATACACACTGCCACATATCTACACACTCAAACACATGCCATACCCACACACATACACCATACCATACACACCACATTTAAACACACACATAATACTGAAAACATATACCACACTACACATGCCGCACACACCGTACCATACAGTACACAATATACATATGTATACCTCTCACATCTCATACCACACTGACATACTATATACACCATACATATATGAAGATCCCATACATCCCACACATACAACATCACGCACTTCTGGCTAGAACCTCAGTAGGATCTTCCTGGTATAACCGGACGGTCATCCAGAGAGGAGCGCCTCAGAGCCAGTTTCTTTCTCA
The DNA here is from genome assembly GCF_000622305.1 of Nannospalax galili. Taxonomy (NCBI): domain Eukaryota; kingdom Metazoa; phylum Chordata; class Mammalia; order Rodentia; family Spalacidae; genus Nannospalax; species Nannospalax galili. The sequence goes on along the minus strand of NW_008343239.1, from coordinate 1,118,391 downwards.
GCCTCCCAGACCACCAGAAAGATAAGAAATTCGGAAAGCTCAGTCCAATGTACCAACAGGAATTCAAAAGAGTGTTGCCAGGGAAGAAGATGGGGTGTTGGGGAGCAGGGCCATTGTTCCCCGTGGTAAGTCTTTGATCTTTTTTTGAGCTACATACATACATTGTTTTAATAACAACATTTAAAAATTAGACAAAACAATATCAAACCCTCACGAAAATAAGCCAGGTGCCCCTTACAATCTAGATACTATTTCACATGCAGCAGAAAGTCTAATAACTCACCTGAGAGACCTGCAGCTCAAGCCTGACAGAAGCGGTGAATTATACCGTCATGGCCCTTCTGGATGGGCTGCTGGTTCTGCTTCATTCCCACCCTCTGTGCTGTCTTATGCTTCTGATTTACTGGTTACACCTTGCCCAGCCTCTTCAAATAAACTAAGGAAAAAAGAGAGCGTTACTGGCTTCTGCAGGGGGCTGTTTGCTGGGCACCCCTCTCCTCCACAGCTAACTAGGGCTTCCATTTGCTGGCTGGGTCCACTGATTCCTCCCACTGTCCAGAGGCAGATGACTCAAGACAGCATACACATGGGTGCACGTGCAGACACACATATGTACAAGGGTCAGTGGGGGGCTGGGCAGAACAGAAAGAAGACCCTTGTTGAATGAGTGGTACATGCTGTAGTCCCAGCACTCAAAAGACTAAGGCAAAAGGCTGGTGAGTTTGAGGCCAGTGTGGAATATAGAGTGAGTTCCAGGCTAGTCAAGGCAATAAGAAGACCCTGACCCAAAACAGAAAACAAACAAACAAATAAAAAAATGGGCTCTCTGAGAACAGCAGAGACCCTGTAATAATTATCTTTTCTTCATCAGACTTACCTCTCAGAAGAGAGATGATGGGAATGGAGATGGCTCAGTGGTTAAGAGCACTAGCAGCTCTTGCAGAGGACCAAGGTTTGGGTCCCCAGGACCCACATGGCAGCTAACAATTGTCTGTAACTCCAGATCCAGGAGATCTTATGCCCTCTCTGGCCTCAAGGGGCACTGCATGGCACAGGTGCACTTACATGCACGCAGGCAAAACATTCACACACATAAAGTAAAACTAAATAAAATCCTTTAAAAATGAGTGACAATTTTAACTCATAGTTTTCCCCTCCACATTATTTTCTCTACATATTGATGAACACATGAGCCACAGAGATAATGCACAGTGACAATCATCCAGTGGTCTACATGTGTGGTGACCACAACCTCTCCTAATAATTGACAGTGCCCCTCTTTGAGTCTGCACAGGGAACTCTGAGTTGCACCTGGGCACCACACATCTCAGGAGGGCAAGATGACACCCTGATGTGCCACCTTGAGCTCCAGCAACCCCAAAAGACTCACTCAGTAGTCTCCTGACTACTGAGTCATTTGGCCAAATGCTTTTAAGCGTGAGTCACTGCACCCTACTCATTTAATCAAGATCCATCCTCAGCCCCCAAGGAAATTCTTGTATTAGCCATTGTATGTTATTGTGATCACAATACTTGATGAAAATAAGTTGTTTTGGCTCACGATTTCAGAGGGCTTCAGACCATCGTGGTGAGAGAGGCACAGCAGAGTTCACTGTGGCAGAAGCATGCAATGTAGATTTCTCACATCACAGAGGACCAGGAACAGAGTTAGACCTGACCCTCTAGTGATCCACTTCTACCTTTGAGGCCCCACCTCCTAAAGGGTCCACAGCCTCCAAAACATGCCGCCTACTGGGGTGCAGGCCGCAAAACCTGAGCCTATGGGGTACATTTTGGATTCAAACGCTAAGTCCCTTTGTCATGTTAGTCTAAAGTCCCCAGTTTGCTGAAGCCTGTCCGCTGGCTGCTACATTATCCTAAGTGTCTTTCTCCTCTCACTCCCAGCATCTTTTCTCAGCCTGAATGGACAGCTCTGATCAAATCTCTCTTTGCAGGGTGCTACGATGTGCACAGGTATTCTGGGGAAGTGTTGCCCTGATGTCCAGCTGGTTGGCTCAAGGATGGAGCCTTAGCTCTCCTGCTCTGGCTCATGGGACCATGACCTTCAGGGGAAGGAATCAAGATGTGTGTGACCTCCTCACTTTTCAGAATCATGTTCAAATTACCTGTGCCATGAAACACCGCAAAGAAGAGTCAGTGGAGGGAGCTAGGGAGATGCTCAGCCTCAGTGAGGAAACAAACCTCATGCTGGCAATGGAAAGAATGTTCTAGGTAAGGCATAGCCCAGAAAGTACCCCCTACCCCATGACCTCTGGTCCCAGCACCCTAGCCCAGGCCTAGACCCATGGCCCTTCTTTTGTGTATTGGTTAAATTTTCTCATCACTGGTACAAAATACTTGACAGAATTAATTGAGGGGAAGGATTTAATTTCACTTACAGCTTCATGGTGGCCACAGCAGCTCCTGTCTGTGTCAGTGGAAGGGTGAGGTAGCTTGTTCACACCCCTGTAGCCAACAAGGAAGTAGTGACCTTAGCACAGAACTGGAGCCAGGCTATAGCCCATAAGTTCCACCCCATGTTCCTGTATCTGCCAGCTAGATCCCATGTTCAGAAGGTTCCACAGCCTCCACAGTTAAGAGCACTTACTGCTCTTGCGGAAGACCTGGATTCGGTTCCAAACACCCACATGGCAGCTCACAACAGTCTGTTAACTCCAGTTCCAGGGGATCTAGTGCCCTCTTCTGGCCTCCACAGGCTTCTGCACACATAGTACACATACACTCAGACAGGCACACATAGACACACAAATAAAAATATAAAGCCGGGCGTGGTGGCACATGCCTTTAATCCCAGCACTCGGGAGGCAGAGGCAGGTGGATCTCTGTAAGTTCAAGGCCAGCCTGGTCTACATAGTGAGTTCCAGGACAGATGGGGCTACAGGGAGACCCTGTCTCAAAAAGACCAAAAAATAAAAATAAAAAATAAAAATAAATAAATAAATAAATCTTTTTTTAAAGATTCTACAACCAAGAACCAGATGTTCAGATACATGTAGTGGGCACTGGACACTCACATGGTAACATTGTGGGTCTTCAGAGAATAGCCAAAAAGGACGAAAGTAAAGCATTCCTGGACAGCAAGTCCTCCTTTTTTGGACCTGGCAGGCTTGTCCTTCAGTTTTGGGTCCACTTCCACGTGTGTTATGGTGTTGCCTGGCCTCTGGATAACCCATCTCAGGGCCACTGCTGTCCCTAGCGCCTGCATGCCCCTTCTGCCTAATCAGACACAGCCTTCTCCATCTGTCCTGATTCCTGAATGAAACCCTGGTATTAGGAAGACTTCCCCTCCCAATGGCCCACTTGATCAGGACTCCCTCCTAGAAATCTTGCCACAGGCCACAAAAAGGGGAGCCAGGAGACACCGAGGATGGATGTCCCAAAGGCCCGTCAAATCTGTACTTCGGATATCTTAGAACACCCTAGGCTTGCAGTCAGTGTCAGGAACCAGGGGCATGTGGCTGACGTCATGTCTCCCAGTCCTCTCATCACAAAGCAGGACAGTACCCTAGACATACCTGGGCTGGCTAACGGGTACTCTCCTAAGCTGTAAGTAGTGTGCTGTTTTCTCCCACTTCTCAAACCCTCATGTCTTAGAACCCTTTAGTGTTTGGGGACCTGGGCTCTTGCTCCAAATATACCAGCTGTGATTTCCTGAGCAGGGTGGAGGAATGAGGGAGACACACTAGGAAAATGCTCTGTGTCCATTGAAACTGTTCACGTCCTGCCACTCAGGAAATTCACTCACCTCCCACCAGTGCTTCTGCCAGGCCAGATCGATACCAGTGTAAACAGCTTCATCCTCAGTTGTTGGTTGTCCTTCCTGGTTTGGGGTGTAATCCATAATGTTAGCTCCCATCACCTGGCTCCACGGGGGCTAGGAAGGCTGCTGGGGAGATGGGTATCAGTTGAGGGTCAAGGTGTGGTGTCTTTGGAGAGAACAATGAAGACCCCTCCAGCAAGAGCCCTACCACCCCTGGTCTTGATAGATGCACAGCCTCTAACCCCCAGCATCAGATACTTAGACCTTGCTGAGCTCATGCAGCTCAGCTGCCCTCACATCCCTGTCTGTCGAGCTTGCCGAAGACAATTTGTTAAGAGCCATCAGCTCAGTCCATAATGAGGCTCAGCCCTTCCATTCTGACTCTGGTTGGGGGTGTTATAGGGAAACAAGCTTTCCAGGGATGCTTAGGCATGGCCGTGCTGTATCCTGGCAACCAGACCCAAAACCAAGTTCTCCTGAGATCCCGGCTCTGGTTCAGCACTGGGTTGAGTAAGGGAATGGCCACCTCACAGAGTTGCTCTAATTGTCCAGCCTGCTCTTTGACTGGCTCTGTGTCATTCCTTTTAGACCTGAGTTGTGTGGGAGTCCGTGCCCTCCCTAAGTGGCAATACCTGGTATACACAGGCGCTATTTTCCACCATTGCCTCTCTGGGGTCCCAGCACCCTCCTTAGCTGTAGCCTTAGTTTCCCATTTGTAATATGTGTGTGAGCTACTATACCTCCAGTCATGTCCCATGGACCCCTATTATACTGGAAACATGACCTCTGGGCCTCACCCATATTAAGGTAAATACTGAGCTACATTTCTAGTCCTTTTTTTTTAATTTTTTATTTGAGACACAGTCTTACTAGGTTTCCCAGGCTGACTTTGAACTTACAATCCTCCTCCCTCAGCCTCCCAAGTATCCAGGATCCCAAGTCTCACCTGCCACCAGACCTGGCTTCCTGGGCAATTCTTTAAGAGCAATAGCAATTGAAATGACAGATGCGGCTGGGGCATTGCAGAATTCCAGGCACGAACATCCCTGGCTTCTCTCCAGGCCTCTATCTGTCATTTCTGGGCATCTTTCTTGGCAGACACTGGAAAAGAACTCACAGCATGCCCCCAACCAGGTCCTTCTGTCCCCAGTGGAGACAGAGAAAAACAAAGCCCAGGGATTTGTCTGGTCTGAGGAGTTGAAGGTTGTCCACCTAAGTCCATCTTGTTCAGGCCCACAAATCCCCCAGCGGCCCCTTTACAGTCCAGTTTTGGGGAGACAGGCCGCAGACCACAGTTCTCTCTCTCCAGACTGGCCCCTCTATCCTTGAGGTTGTTAGGAATCTCCTGGCAATCTTCACTGGGAATTACCTCAACATCCAGAGACACATTGTTTCCATAGTTACACCCCCTTTGGGGAGATCCCCACTTCCAAAGATTGCCTGATATGGGGTACAAAGGCTTTTGCCTTATGTCTCAATTTGGGGCAACTCTGAAAGAGGATCCCAGCTCCACTGATCCCCCTGGGATTGGCCGAAGTAAACTCCATGATAGGTCTACTTCTTGCTGAACCCATTCACTCCCTGCTCACTTCCTTATGAAATCTCTCTTGAGAGCCTCAAGCACAAACCTGCTCCAATTCAGATTGTATCCAAGGAGCTCAGCCTCCAATACCTTTGGGACCTGGAGCGGGCTGGGTGGCTACAGGTACAAGGAGCTTCCTGGCTTGCTTGCTCTGGGGAATTTTTCCAGTGAGCTCAGAGTTCTGTGTTCATGGGGCTGCCTGCCCACAGGCCCCCCTTAGTGGGTGCCATTTGTGGAGAAATCCATCTGTAGTGGACTCTGTAGTGATGACTCTTTCCCCACTTTCTCTGTTCTGAGACAGTATTGCGCTATATAACCCAGACTGCCCTCAAATTTACAATCCTCCCCTCTGGAATTACAGGAATATGCCTCCACCACTGGGCACTGTGGCTTCTGTTTCCAGAATCTCGTTTCTAGTGCTATGTCATGTCACACAGGAGTCTTTGCTGATCTTTAATTCCTCAGAGGACCACTCTGGGGAGGGAGCTGTTCTCCCCACAGGCGCAGAGAGGAGAGAGGGCTGAGATGCTTAGATTCCCCCTGGACAAGGCTTAGTCAAAGCTGATTGTTGTAATCCTATGAAAGCCCCTTTCCTTTGCCTCCTGGGGACAGCTAGAGTTTTGCATGATCCCAATCTTGTTTGGTTTCTTAGCTTTCTCACCCTGCCCAACCCAGTACATCCCTCCCTCACTTCTTCTCTGGGGAAACGATTCCTTTGTAAGTCACCTGACTGAGGATGCACATCTGAGGATCTGTTCTGGGGAGACCTACCAAGACCCTTCTCTTATTAGGAGAACTAAACAGTGTATAGAGAGTCCCAAGACATGCATGCTCACACCTGTGGGTCTTGGGAGTTTGTAATTTGTCAGCCAGGAAGAACTTTCTCCTACCCAAGTTTCTTCAGGGTGAGGATCCCTCACCCGTACTTTGCTCCATTGTTTCTTAGCTCTCCATTTGTTATAATGAAACCTTCCATCCACTACTTGAAATTCATTTTAGTACATGATATAAGGAAGAAAATCTATTTAATACTTCTTCATAAACAGTTAATTATCACAGTACCATTTATTTATGTGGTTTTTAAATTAAAAATAAATTAGTACATGAAATAATCTCCAGGATATTATTAAGTAAAAAGGAAAATAAAGGGCAGACCAATGGATATAATGAGTTGTTAGTTTTTGTTTGTTTGTTTTGTTAAATATTTTATTATATTATTTTTAGTTATGTGTATGATGTATTGCCTGCATGTAAGTGCACCCGTATCATGCAATGCCCACTGAGGTCAGAAGAGGGTGTTGGATTTCCTGGAACTGGAGTTTCGAATGGTTGTTAGCTGCCATGTGGGTGCTGGGAATTGAACCTGAGTCCTCTGCAAGAACAATCAGTGCTCTTAATCACTGAGCCATCTTTCCAGTCCCAGGTTGTTTTTTTTTTTTTTTTTTAGATAGAGTCTAAAAAAAAAAGACTTTCTTTCTTTTTTTTTTAGAGTCTCACTCTGTAATCCATGCTAGCCTGAACTCGTCTTGAAGTTGTGATCCTCCTGCTTCAGCCTCCCAAGTTCTGGAATTACATATGTGAACAACTATGCCTGGCTCTTATCTGTTCTCAAGAAATACATACAAAGCCAGGCATGGTGGCACACGCCTTTAATCCCAGCATTTGGGAGGCAGTGGCAGGTGGATTGCTGTGAGATCAATGCCATCCTAGTCTACATAGTGAATTCCAGGCCAGCTGGGGGCTACAGGGAGACCCTGTCTCAAAAAAGAAGAAAGAAAGAAAGAAAGAAAGAAAGAAAGAAAGAAAGAAAGAAAGAAAGAAAGAAAGAAAAGGAAAGGAAGGAAGGAAAAAATGAAAGAAAGAAAGAAAGAAAGAAAGAAAGAAAGAAAGAAAGAAAGAAAGAAAGAAAGAAAGACAAAGAGGGTCGACAAGATGGGTGGGTAAAGGCACCTGCCACTAAACTGGAGGGCCTAAGTTTGAGCCCCAAGCCCACAGGGTGGAAGCAAAGAGTCAGCTCCTGCAGGTTGTCCTCTGACTCGTGTTCTACACACACACAGACACACAGACACACACACACACACACACACACACATGCATGTGCCATCCCAAACATATGTGTATATATGATATATATATATATGATATGATATATATATATATATCATATCATATATATCCATAGTGTTTTTCTCTGGATTGTGTGATAGGGGTCTGGTGTGGAAGGGAGCCTACTTTTCATAGTGTCTTTTGACATACTTGATTTTTTTTCTCTTTTTGAGACAGTGTCTCACTATATAACCCTGGTTGGCCTAGAACTTGCTCTATAGACCAGACTGGCCTTGAACTCACAGAGATCCACTTACCTCTATCTTCCAAGTGCTAGGATTAAAAGCATGGGCCACTGTTCCCAGCTTTTCTATTTGAAATTTTTATGGTGTTCAATTATTACCTTTTTAGTGAAAAATGAGTTAATTAACTATTCAAAATTCTGTAAGTTGCAAGTAACAATGGAGCGCTGAAGCTGACTTCAGCATAAAAGGGAGCTTAATGTTTTGTTTTGTGATCCTTAAACTAGTGATTCTCTTACCTTGGTCTCTCAATTACAGACAAGAGCCACCACACCCAGCCAGGGTGCTTATCTTGAAGGATGCTGTGGTCACCATGAAGCCCAAGTATAGGAAGACAGCCTGTGCTAGATTCCGGTGACCTGAGGTACAAAGCTACCAAGACACTCTACCCTCGTGCCTGTCCAACTATCTTGATTTCCTGTCAGAGGACTTTTCCTGTAATCAAAAGTGCCTGAAACCCATGTATCCCTGACCACCCTTACCAGGCAGTCATGAAGCATAGAACACTCTGTCTTCCTAGAGGGAACAGCTACCCCACTTCCTCTGAGCCTGGTACCCACATACAGGCTGAATGCTAATGAAATTCTCTCCAACACACTCCATAAACAGTAGTGAATTTATAAGAAAGGCCATGTTGGGCTGGAGAGATGGCTCCACAGTTAAGAGTGTGCTCTGCTCTTCCAGAGGACCTGATAGTGAGGCCAGCCTGAGATGTTCTACATAGCGAGTTCCAGGCCAGCTGGAGCTACATAGTGAGGTCTTGTCTCAAAAAAACCCTCTGTGTGTGTGTGTGTGTGTGTGTGTGTGTGTGTATCTTTTGAAAAAAGAAAACACATGCTAATGGTGAGAGCCTTCTAGGTATGGGGATGTAGCTTTGATGGCAGGGTGTTTGCTTATCATGCTCAAGGCCCTGGGTTTGATCCCCAGCATTGAGGAGGAGGAGGAGGGGGCCGGGGAGGAGACAGCTTCTAGAGAAGCCAGAGATGTAGCTCAGTGGTACAGCACTTGATTAGCATGCTCAAGGCCCTGGGTTGAATCCCAAGCACCACAAGAAAGAACCTTACAGGACAGAATTTCATTCTGCTCATTTGCCAGTTCAAAGCAAGTAGCATTACTTTCTGCCCAGAGAGAATGAGGCAGCAAGAGAATCGATGTTTCTTTGGTGGCTTGCTTCGCTGGCCACCAAAGAACATTGATCGTGGTGTTTTCTGTTATTTGCAGGAACCTTCCCTACCCAGTGTCCTGTGGAATCACATGCAAAGGAACACTGGAGAGGATTCCTAGAGGGAGCTGGCCACCTGAGCCTAAGCTCAGAACTGTGCAGGTCCCAAGGAACTCAGACTCACAAGTGCTTCTTGACCAGACTTTTTTTTCTGGCAATGCCTTTCTAATGAAAACCTGAGTCATTAATTGTAGGGACCTCCCACAGCCTCATTCTCTGTTGGCTCCTGTTCCTATAGCCCAGAGCCAACAAGCATCATTGATTGCTTTTCTAATATATAAACCCAGTGAGAAGGTTTCTCAGTGTGGGCTGGGAAATCCTCATTACTGACTTTCTCACTTCCATGCTGTCTCAGTCAGCTCATTGTCTCTCAGAGAAGGACTACTTACTTACAATCCCACTTCTGGTACCAAATGTGATGCCTGTTCATGTGTTTCTGATGACATCATGCAATCAGGTCAGGCTTAAATAAGAGCATGCTTTGTTTGCTTGCTTGCTTGCTTGCTTTGAGATGGGTTTATTTATCATTGTGATCAAATATCTCAGACTGTCAACTTAAAGGCAAAGAGCTTTATTTTTTAGCTCATGGTTTCAATGCATAGCTAATTGGCTGTGTTGCTTCTGAGTTGGGGTGAGGCAGAATACCATGGTGGAAGGATGTGGCAGAATAAAGCCATTTACCTGGGAGTAGCCAGGAAGGAGGGAGGGAGGGAGGGAGGGAGAGAGAGAGAGAATGCCAAAGCTTCTTCCTTTTCCCCCATCAGCCCCTAGCTTATTGGATAGTACTGCCTACATTTAGGGTGCGTCTTCCCTCCTTAGTTTATCCTCTCTGGAAATACAGACACACTGAGAAGTGTGCTTGACTAATTCCTTAGCGTCTCTCCATCCAGCTAGGCTGACCGTCACTGTTCTCACATGGGCTCTCATCATGTTGTCCTGGTTGATCTCTTTTTAAAAACATATTTATTTTTATTTTATGTGTATGAGTGTTTTGCCTGCATGTGTGTAAGTGCGCCATAGGGGCCAAAAGTTGGCATTGGATCCCCTGGAACTAGAGTTACAGATGGTTGTTAGCCACCATGTAAGTGATGGGAACTGGACCCGGGTCCTCTGCAAGAGCAGCCAGTGCTCTTAACCGCTGAGCCACCTCTTCTGTCTCCAGGTTTATCTTGAACTGACAGATTTAAGCAATCCTTCTTCCTCTGCTTCCCCACTGCTGAGACTACTGTTTGAAAAACATGTGGTCGGGGGAAGGTTCACTACTCAGACCCCTGTAATCACATGGCGGTCTATCTTTTAGTTAATGGTTTGACAACAGGAATGACTGGCTTAACTTATTCCAAATTCCTGGTTCTTATCTGCTCAGACAATTATCCCGTGCTCAACTCTCTTGCTTCTTCCTTCACTTCATCCTTGGAGTGACATCCTTTCAGTCATTTTTTCCTCTATATTTGTACTAGTTTACATATGTAGGGTAACAGAATATGAATGCTCAGCCACTGCTCCCAATCATTTGATCTTTCTTGCCTGCTCTGTTGCCTTGGAGAGAAAGAATGAAAAGATCATATATCCCCTTCTGGGAAGGTTTGCACAGTAAGCCCTTCCTGCCCTTGAGGAAAGAAAGGGTAACCAGGTTTTTGCTTGCTAAGTGATGGGCTTAATGGTTCATCAAATCAGGCCTATTGTGAATGAACAAGAGAAGATGAGGGGTTTGTTGGCATCAGAGGTGTGCAATAAACAATGTCCTTTTCTCTCCACCATGTTTTGAAAAGTAAAATACAGTAATCAGACAGATGGAGATGAAATCAGCCTTGGGGTTGATTGTACCGTAGGATCGGAAGTTCCTGGCGCCTGGTGAGCCATCCTGATGCTAGAGTCCAACCCGCCCCATACCAGATGGGGCATAAATACCTGCAAAACCTGCATCCTATCGGATTCACTTTGCTCTCAAACTTGCTTTGTCTCTTTTCAATAACCTTTACTTCATGAACCTCATTAACTGGCATCTTAGTTTTTTGTTGTTGCTGCTGTTGTTGTTTTGGTCTCCCTGTAGCCCCAACTGTTCTGGAACTCACTATATAGACCAGGCTGACCTCGAACTACAGAGATCCACCTGACTCTGCCTCCCGAGTGCTGGGCTTAAAGGTGTGTACCACTGTGCCTGGCCTGGCATCTTAGTTTTTTTTTAACAAGCAATGATTATAGAGTGTTGTGATGAATACCTTAAATCTACGTTTTTCTACTTGTTTTCTGGTTTCTTTTGATTTATGTATATGCGTGTCTATGTGTGGGGATGTGCATGTGAGTGCTGTGCCCATGGAGGCCAGAAGAGGGCATTGGATCCTCTGTGATAAGAAATAGCTCTATTTTTATAATGACTATTTTGAAGTTTCCTTTGTTCTACTTACTAGGTAGACAGCTTGAAATGTATCCCTGGTATGTTTTACTGTATTTGGTGCTCTGTGGTGTTCTCACTACCCTGAGATGTTTGATTACTCTGTAATAGCATGAAGCTCTGTGATGCTTTCCACTCACTATGTCAACTGTTGATAAAGATGTAAAACTAAGAAAGTGGAAAGTTCACCAAATGGTTTAATCAGGCACCTGGTTCAATTGGTTCAAGAGAAGTGTAAATTAAATGTGTCAGAAACTTAAACTTTTGCCAGTGATATTTGTTTTTTATAAACTGCAATGGCTGTTTGATTCCTAGCCCAATTAGCCTGGCCTAGCTATAGATCAAAAACTGGAAGATGTCCTGACCCATGCTTGGGATCCCAATTTTGTAAGCTATGATGTGAGTGAATTCAGGAAGGAATTTTCCTGGGATCACATGGCCCATCATGAAAAGAAACATAGGGCCCACGTGCCAGCCATAAAATGATGTAAGAATGCCTATTTAATTTCCACTGTACTTCTGTTAGAGGCCCAGAAGAACTTAAAAGCCCCAGTTGCTGATTCTGGGACCTCATGCATGAGAGAGAATAAACGAGCTTTTTGACACTCCTGGGTGAATGTTTGATCTCTCAGCAGTTTGAAGAACTTTTCCGTAACACCTGGAGCTACAAGCACCTGTGAGTTGCCTGACCAAGGTGTTGGGAACTAACCTGGGTCCTCAGCAAGGACAGTACACATTCTTCACCTCTGACTATCTCTTCAGCCTTGTTTGATGGCTTCTTTATGACAAATTCCAAGAAGCAGATCACGGAACAACTGTATACACATACTGCCATCGTGAGCTCTGGAAAAATGGCCACAATTCACAGTCTGCCCCACAGGGCGTTTGCCATAATTGGTTCTTATCCCATTTTATTCTTTTCAAGTATGACAGACCAGAAATATCTTATTTTGATATGTGCTTCTGCTGATTGAAAAAGTTGAATGTCTTTCCATTTTTATCAGACTTTGCATTTCTTTTGGGATTGACTGCATTTGTCTTCATTTTTGTATTATTAAAAACACTTTATGTGTTAAAGACAATAACCTGCTTATCATTTATGAGCAACAAGTGTTCTGCGTCAGCCTTCACATATGCACCGAGTCAATTTTTTTTTTTTAAAAAAGCTGGGCATGGCTTCACACTCCTTTAATCCCAACACTTAGGAGTCAGAGGCAGACAGATCTCTGTGAGTTCAAGGCTAGCCTGGTCTACATAGTGAATTCTAGGGCATCCAGGGCTACATAATGAAACCCTGTCTCAAAACAACACATCCACAAAAAGTTGTGTATGTGTGTGTGTGGGGGGTTAATATGTGACTCATCTGAAAACTTTTCTTCTTTTTTATCCCCCCTTTCTTCCTTCCTCCCTT
>NW_008343239.1:1092317-1105599 GCF_000622305.1 Nannospalax galili | reverse complement strand
CCTTCCTTCCTTCCTTCCTTCCTTCCTTCCTTCCTTCCTTCCTTCCTTCCTTCCTTCCTTCCTTCCTGTGGGAATAGAGACAGAACCCAGGGCCTTGCACATGCTAGGCAAACCATCCACTACTGAGCCCAATTCCTTACTGGTAGATTCTAGGCAGGTGCTCTCCCACTGAGCCATGCCCCCAGCCCCTCATGATGGATTCTAGGCAGGTGCTCTACCACTGAGCCACACCCCCAGCCCATCACTGGTGGATTCTAGACAAGTGTTCTACCACTGAGCCATGCCCCCAGCCCCTCATGGTGGATTCTAGGCAAGTGCTCTACAGCTGAGATAGAGACCCTCACCAATTTGTTTTATTTTGTTTTCAGACAGGTCCTCACTATAGAGCTTAGACTGCCCTTGAACTCACTATGTATCCCAAGATGGCCTTGAACCTACACTCTCTTGACTCAACCTCCTGAGTGCTGGAATTATAGATTTATTTATTTCCTGGTTTCACCTAGAAAAATTTACCGTGCACATGATAGCTACATTTGTCATTTTCTATTTGTTGTTCTAAATGTTTCATGCATATTAATCTAATCCTTAATAATCACATGAGATAAGCAATATCATTGTACCCATTTTTCAGACAGAGACTTGAGCACAAAGGGAGTGTAACTTGCCCAAGGCCACACAACCAGGGCAAGGATTCTGCCTGGCTACCGAGTCCTTGCTATATTGCGGTATGTCTGTTTTCACTCTAACTTCTTGGATAGAAGCTAGTACATACATGTTGGAAAAGCTCCCCAGGCAGTTTTGGTATACCTGGGGAATAAGTACCACTGGCTTTTAAAAAAACTTATTTTTCACATTTATTTGTAGTTTACTTTACCACAGTTTTCAATTTTCATATAATCAGATTTTTCTTGTTTCTGTATTGGAAAATAAAAAACCCTCCTCAGCCCAAATATATCAGTTATCCATTGCTGCCCAACATTAATGGCTTGCAATAATGACCATGCAGTATTTTTAAATTTTATTTATTTTATGTGTATGAATGTGTTGCCTGCGTGTGTGTAAGTGCACTGGTGTCGTGCAATGCCCATTAAGGGCAGAAGAGGGTATTGAATAACCTGGAACTAGAGTTACACATGGTTGTTAACTGCCATGTGGGTGCTGGGAATTAACCCAGGTCCTCTGTGAGAGCAGCCAGTGCTCTTAACCACTGAGCCATCTCCCCCCCCCGCCCCATGCACTAAATATAATTATCAGGATGACATCTGGACCCAGTTCAGTCAGCTGGTTTTTCTGTTGGTCTCACCTGGGATCAAAATGAAGATGAAGCTTGCAGGTAGTTCTTGTGTTTGGTTGGGGCTCCTTGGTTTTCCATAGCATGGCCTCTCATCCTAGAAAAAGCCAGACTGGCCTCATTCCTGCCGTGGTGAGTGGTCTGAGGGCTCCAGGTTGGCAAGGAAAAGTTAAGTAGCCAAAATTTGCCCTGGAACTCATTAAATATCCCAGACTGGCCTTGCACTCACAATCTTTGAAGGAAAATCAGCCTGACAAATGACAGAAGGAACTGACCGTCTGCCCACCCTACCTCTCTTCCACTCCAGGGAGGAGATACAACTATCGCAGAACACTGGGCCTTTAGCCTAGACATCTCGTTCCTTACCAGCTTTCTTGCAGGTCTGGTTCTTTACCAACCATCTTGCAGAAGATACCTGGTTCCCCTATCAGAACTACCCCCCCCCCAGATCTAGGAAGGGGCACCCAAGAAGGCACGCCTCACCTTCTGAGGCTCCAGGAAGGCAAGACCCCCTTTCTGGGATTTTCTGGGCCCACCTATAAATCCCAGACCTCCCCCAACCCCAATACACAATGTCCATTCCCTCTGGAAGTTTGCTTGTCCCCTAATATCTAATAAAGCTATCTGTGTCTGTCACCTTTTCACCCCAAATTCTAACAATCCTCCCACCTCAGCTTCCTGAGTGCTCAGATTACAGACCTGCACCACTTTGCCAGGCTTCTACATCTTTTAAGGTAGAAGTTGCTACTTTTCTTAAGGTGGAATCTTGATACTTGAACAGTGTCACCTCTTTGTCCTTTATTAGCCAAGGAAAGTAAGGAAACCAATCTAGTTCAAAGGTGGGGAGGTGGAACCTCTTGATGGAAAGGATAGCAAAGCCACCAGGCAAACAGACACAGGGACAGAGAAAAGCGATTCACTGGATGCCATTATTATGCTAATCAATCACACCAAGACATTAAAGTCAGTCTTTCACAGGGTCATCTAGCATTTCTCTTTTAGACAAAATTCATATAACATAAAATGAATCACTTAAAGCATGCACTTCAGTGGCATTTAGCATATCCATACCTTCTTTATCTAGTTCTAAGGTACCGTTATAACTCCACGAGGGAAACCTGAACCCCTAAGGCAATCACTCTCCACTGTCCACCAACAGCACACCCCCCACCCTCAAGCTGGCAGTCTGCTTTGTGTCTCTGTAGATTTCTTTCTCATGGAGATTTCCTGCAAGTAGGGCATTTGACTTCTCTGTTTTCTCTCAGTTAGCATAGTGCTCCCAAGGGCCACTGTGTTGAGGCAGGTATCAGGATGTCATTCATTTTTATGGCTGAATAATATTCCTTGGTATAAATACAACATACTTTGCTTAGCCATTCATCAACCAATGGTTATTTGAGTTGTTTCTGTATTTTGGCTAGTGTTAATAGTGCCGTTATGAATATCTAGCACTCTTGATATTGTTTTTGTTTTGTGTGTGTGTGTGTGTGTGTGTGTGTGTGTGTGTGTGTTACTAGGAATTGAACTCAAGGGCTTGCACATGCTAAGCAAGTGCTCTACCACTGAGTTATACCCCCAGCTCTTTTCATTTGTTACTTTGAGGTAGGGTCTCACAATATAGCTCAGGTAGGCCTTGAGCCTTTCATCCTGTTGCCCCTTCTGAGTAGCTGAGATTACAGGTGTGTGCCACCATACCTGGCTTGATTTTTCTTACCTTGAAATCATCCCCACATCTGGAATTCAATTTTGTCTGTGCTGTGAGGTAGGAAGCCTTCATTTCTCATAGCTGTCCTAATGACACAGTTTATAGACTATACTTTAAAAAATTATTTATGATTATTTTTTATTTTATGTGTATAAGTATATTGCCTGCATGTAAGTGCACCTGTGTCATGCCATATGCCTGTGGAAGTCAAAAGAGGTTTTCAGATCCCCTGGAATTGGAGTTATGGATGTTTTTAGCTGCAATGTGGGTGCTGGGAATTGAACCCAGGACCTCTGCAAGAGCAGCCGGTGCTCTTAACTGCTGAGCCATCTCTCCAGTCCCTAGACTATACTTCTTCCTTTATCTTCCTTCTTATTATGTAATTCTCCCTGTCCTTGAGCAAGCTACTTAACATCTTTGTGTCTTAGTTTCTTCATCTGTAAACTTAGAATACTTGGGGTTGTTGTCAAGATTTAAATGAGGTGATATACAAAGTCGTTAGCACAGACCTGACTGGTGGAACTCATACAGTCAACTTCCATTATTACCATTAGCAAGTCCAGCTTTCTACATAGAAGACAATCTGTTTAGGGGCTTAATTATTGTGATGACTAAACTTGGTTGTCAACTTGACACATCTGGGAAGAGGAACCTCAATGGAGGAATTTCCTCTACCAAATTATCCTGTGGGCATGTCTGTGGGGGCATTTTCTTGATTGCTAATTGATATAGGAGGGTCCAGTCGACTGTGGGTGGTTCCATCCCTAGGCAGGTGGGCCTGGGCTGTGTAAGAAATCTAGCAGAGAAAGTCTGAGGAAGCAAATCAGTGAGCAGCTTTCCTCCATGGTTTCTGCTTCAAGCTCCTGCCTTGAGTTCCTGCTCTGGCATCCCTCCATGGTGAACTGCAACTGGTAAGCCCAGTAAACCCTTTGCTCCCCATGTTGCTTTTGGTTATGGTATTTATAACAGGGACAGAAGCACTAGCTCCACCTAGCTGGAACTCATATGCTCTGTTATCTTCTCCATCTCTGTGTAAGCATCCCTCCACATTGTGTTTTAATCTCCACAGATGCAAGTCTTCCTTCATGATTCTGTTAACAAATTTTCTGAGCTCATCTTACTCATTTGGAATTCTTCCAGTTGAATTTCATCCGATTCTTCTCCCTCAGTCCTGCTGGGATCTTTATTGGAATTACAGTTATAGATTCATTTGGGGGGAGGGATTGGAATATTTTTATTATCAAGTCTCTCTAGGCTATAACATGTCTCTCCATTTATTAAGCTTATTTTGTATCCCACAGTACAGTTTTATAGATTAAAAAAAAAATTCAGATGCTGTAAATTTCTTTTGGTTTATCTCTGGATACTCTATATTTTTGTTGCTATGGTGAATGGGATATCCCTCCCCCATTATATTTAATTAATCATCACTTGCATATAGGATAGCTATGGATAGCATTTCTATTTCTGTTTTTTGTGCTCTGATGTTTTTTCATTTATTATTTCAAAAATCACATCATCTTGAAATAATTACCTTCTTTTCTTTTCTGATATTGTATCTATTTTTTTCTTGACATATTGCACAGGCTAAGATGCTCAAAAGGACATTGGCTAGCAGATGATGGCTGTTCTGAGAGGGGGCCTGAGGGCTAGTGAGTGGCAAGGGAGGTGTTTCCAAGGACCAGTGTTGGACAAGTGCTTGTAGAATAAAAGGCCACACATTGAGGGAAAGACCCAAAACAAGGAGAAGCCGCCCTTCAAATCCAGAGTGAGGACTGTGCAATTGATTTAGCAAGTGGTGAATAGTTATCAGATGTTGGCACATGAGAGTTATGTAGTCAGGATATATTTTAGAGCCTCCCTCAGGCCGAGGTGGAAGACCCATCACAGGGAGGAAAGTAAACTCAGACAGGATGGCCAGTTAAATCCTTACAAATCACCAAGTGAGAGGTAGTGAGGACAGGAACCATGTGGGGGTGTGATGGAGAATGGTCTTCTGTTGAGATTAGCAGAAGGTTCTCAACTCCTGTAGCCTTGTGTAATATGGAAAGTTCAAAGGTGAAGGTTCGTATTTCGACCTAAAGGGGCTCAAGTGAGCCAGAGACCAAGCTGTTCCCCTATTAAAGCTCTATCCAGATGTCTGAGCCCAAGGACAGCCTCAACACTTTCCTGTCTCACCTTGAAGAAGGAAGTCCACATTATTGCATGCACAAGCAGCTCCAAGCACAAGCAGTGTGGAGCCTTATGGGCTTTACTCTTGCTATTGTTTGATTCATGTAACATAATGATCTATGGGAATGAGTTTCCAGGCTGTGGTCCCACCTTCAGTATAACGTATCTCACAGGTCACTGTTGGTAAGTCAACTTTCTCCCCCATCCTACTTCATAAAGTGACCTTGGTTGGCTCAGCCCCATGTGACTCTGGGACCACAGTGCTCATCCACAGGTTGATGGCGATTGATGAGCCTTAAAGCACATGATGTGGTGTAAGGACAGGGAAGGGCTGCCCAGCATCTCCCCACTTATCCTGTGACATTCCTTGAATGGTTATTAAGACATCTTTTCTACCTTTCATATCCAGCCCACATAGAAGAAGAGCAAGAGGCAGCCAGAGCCTGAGCCTCCATCTGGAGAAGAGAAGAGGAACCAGCTCAGAGCTCAGGGCAGCAGGGAACACCCACTGCTCCCAGCAGGAGCCACAGACGTAGGCAGTGAGTAAGCAAGAAGAGAAGAGACAGCCTTGCTGGGCCGAGCTGAGAACAGGTGGATGGGAGCCGGCAGGGGTTCTGCAAGGAATCTGAGTAGTGAGGTATGAATTCAAAAACAGGGACTTTCAGAGCTGGAGAGATGGCTCCATGGTCAAGAACACTGGCTGCTCTTGCAGAGGACCCAGGTTTAGTCCCAAGACCCCACCTGGAGAGTTGTAAACCATCTTCTGCCCTGGCCACACTCCAGAGTAGTTAATACAGAATTCCTATTTTTTTAAAATACATTCATACTGTGTGTGTGTGTGTGTGTGTGTGTGTGTGTGTGTGTGTGTATGTGTGCGTGTATAGGAATATGCATGAAGGTCAGAGGACAACTTGCGGAAGAGTCAAGTCTCTTCTTCCACTATGTGGGTTCTGGGAACCAAACTCAGGTTATCAGGCTTGGCAGCAAGTGCCTTCAACCTGCTTAGCCATCTCACTGACCCAGAAGCAATCCTTTAAGCTCCACAGTGTAACTGAAGTTGAAATTCACTGATGGAGAACATGCTACTCAAGTGTCCTTGTCCTTAGCAGCTTCCCATCTCCTGGAAGGTGATTACAAATCGCAGAGAATCAATGTCCAGAGACTAGCTGTCTCAAATGCCCATAACCACGGCAGAATGGGCTGCTCTGAAATTCATTAAAATAATACCCTGAGGAGCTGGAAAGATGGCTCTATGGTTAAGAGCACTGGCTGCTCTTGCAGAGGACCCAGGTTTAGTTCCCAACACCCACATGGTGGCTAACAACTGTCTGTAACTCCAGTTCCAGGCATTCTGTGTTCTCTTCTGGCCTCCATGGGTACTGCACACATGTGATATACATACACACATGCAAGCAAAACACTCATACAAATAAAATAAGTATTTTTAAAATTGGGATTGTTCAGCTGGGAATGGTGGTGCACACCTTTAATTCCAGCACTCAAGAGGCAGAGGCGGGCAAATCTCTGTGAGATCAAGGCCAGCCTGGTCTACAGAGGGAGTTCCAGGCCAGCTGGGGGGCTACAAGGAGACCCAGTATCAAAAAAAGCAGAGGGAGCAGATTTTGCCAGGACCTCAAAGACCTCAGCAAAAATCAACACCCAGGGATATGGCAGCCTTAACATAGAGTCTTTTTTTTTTTTTTTTTTTTTTTTTTTGGTCTTTTTGAGACAGGATCTCCCTGTAGCCCCAGCTGGCCTGAAACTCGCTCTGTAGACCAGGCTGGCCTTGAACTCACAGAGGTCTGCCCGCCTCTGGCTCCTGCAGAGTGCTGGGATTAAAGGTGTGTGTCATCACGCTTGGACCAACATAGAGTCCTTTATTCCTCGGATGATAAACCCTACTAAGGAACCCAAGTTCTAGCAGTAGAGCCTTCCTGGACCCCATATCAGTCTCACTCAGGTTCTGACTTTCTGTGGGGTCTCATGGCCCCTCATAAGGATGGAAGGGACACTGGCTGCTGGAACATCAAGCCCAAGAATTATGGTGGGTAGACTGCAGTTTTCTGCACAAATCCAGCCCTGAATTCCTAGTTGGGGCTTTGATTTGTTAGATGGCTTTAAAAGTGAGGTGGCAATGTGGGCGAAGGGCTACTGGATGGACTGGGTTGCTCCCCACACTGAACGGTATCCATAGCTACACCTGGAGATGAGCTCGGCCTTACCTGGGATGCTCACAGCTTCACCTCGGCAGTGCAAAAACCCAGATCTATCTCTGGCAATAGAAAGACCTGTGACTCCAGATCAAACAGAAGCTCAGCCTCTTCTTCTTGCTCATTCTTCTTCTTCTTTTGTTTCTTTAATTGCCAACAAATTTGATTTAAAAAAGAATCAAATCAGATAGAGTTCCAAGTCTGGACAAACTGTATAGCTGATTCAGCTCCAGATATGAAGGAGAAGAAAATTACATATTGGCATCCCTTGCCCTCTTCAGGGCTCACACAGAGCTCACACTCAATATATGTGTGAACCCTATAGAATCCATACTGGAAAAAAATCTATTTTATTTTAGAAGTGCCACACCTAATGATTTTTCCAAGGTATAAAATTACTTTATTAGTTACTTTTCTGTTGCTGTGATAAAACACCATGATCAAGGCAACTTACAGAAGGAAGACTTTCTTTGGGCTTATGGTTCCAGAGGGACAAGAGTCCACTGTGGCAGGGAGGCACAGAAGCGGCCGCAGCAGAAAGCTGAGTGCTCACATCTTCAAGCTGGCCCGGGAAGCAGAGACTGGAAGTAGGATGTGGCTGAGAACTCTTCAAGCCCACCCCCAGTGATGTGCTTCCTCCAGCAAGGCCACATCTCCTGAAGGTTTCATGACCTTCACCAAACAGTGTGCCACCAAGTAACCAAGTGTTCAAATTCTTGGAACCTATAAGGACATTCTCATTTAAGCCACCATATACATATATATGTATATATATACATATATATGTATATGTGTGTATATGTAATAGATACGTATATACTAGTTATATGCATTATATTAGTTGCTTTTCCTGTTACTGTGATAAAATATCCTGACAAAAGCTACTCAAGGGGAAAAGGTTTATTTATTTTGGCTTATGATTCAAGGATACAGTCCTCTGTGGCAGATGAGTCATGGATGCAGGAGCTTGAGGCTGCTGGTCACACTGCACCTGCAGTTAGGAAGCAGAAGGGATGGATCTTTCAAGCTGCTCATTCTTCTTTTAAAGGTTTTGTTTTCATTTTAAATTATGCGTGTGTGTGTGTGTGTGTGTGTGTGTGTGTGTGTGTGTCTTTGTGTAGGTATGTGCACATGAGTGCAGTGCCTGAGGAGGCCAGAAGAGGGCGTGAGATCCCCTGGAGCTGAAGTTAGAGGTGGTTATGAGCCACTTGACATGGGTGCTGGGAGCTGAACCCTAGTTGTCTGCTATGCACTTTTAACCACTGAGCCTCTCTCCAGCCCCAAGCTGCTCATTCTTTTGGAGTCATTATCTCTGCTCCAAGGAAGAGCTTCACATCTGGGCTTCCTCTTTCTATGATGGACCGGTAGAATGATGGAGTTGTAGGAATCTTCAACTCTCTAGAATGTAGTAAATCAGAGTGCTAGGGTTTGGATGTAGTTATTGGAAGCTTGGTCCCCCGTGTGGTGATGGTGTGAGGTGGTGGGACTTTAAGAGGTGATGCCCAGCAGGAATTGGTTAGGTCATTGGAAGCTCTTGGAAGTGGTTGAGGTAGCTTTTGTGAGGCTGGACTAGCTGTCTGATGGATGGTGCCCCCCAACCCAACCCCATCTCTGTTTGGCTTATTCGGGGTTGGAGTGAAGTCTGATTTGGGGCTTGATGTTTGTATCCACATTTGCTAGGAGCGAAGTCTATTGGAAACCTGCATGGAGGGAGCATTTTTAGTTAATGCTCTGAACATTAGGCTGCTGCAACTTTGCTCAGTGCTAAGGATGATCGCAGTTTAACGTCTGGGGAAGAAAGTGGTGAAAGAAGTAGATCAGATGAAGCAATATTGGGAGTTTATGAAGTCTGTGCATTTTCTTGTGGCTTCACAGGGATGACTTTTAAACTGGCTGTCACCCATGCATGAATTATCCCCTCCACCTGGGAGGATGGAGGCGGACGAGACATACACCCGCACAGGGGGCTTGAGCACTCACCAGCCTCATAATTCTTTCTTATACCGCTAAAGTGGAGAGCGCTGTGATAGCAGAAAGAGACGTGACCCTTGTGATGTCTTTAGAATAAAAAAACCCTGGGGGCAGGGGAGGAAAGAGCGGAGATGAGAAATAAATAACAAAGCAGGATGCTATTTACATACAGAGGGAAGGCCTCCGAGACTCAGCTCGGGGCCTTGGATGTCAGTAATAACTCCGTGATGGAAATAAAGAGATCCGTCTGCAAGCCCACATCGCCTGAGATGGTATCAGCCCTGCTTTCCCTCTTTGTTTCCAGACAGATTCCAGCACAGCAGTTGGAAGGCAGGGCTGTCAAAGGCAACAGTGAGGTGGGGTGGGGGTGAGTCCAGTGGTCCCCATGATGACTCAATTATGTTGGCTGTGAAGAGATTAATTAGAATTGAATGTTGTATTGATGTGAAATCGCCTTTCGCACCTGCTGTTGGCATCCTCATTACTGGTTTTCCATTACAGGGGGATTATATGGTGCAATGAAATAAAGTTTATGTGTCCTGGGGGATACTCTTAAAATGGGTTTACTGTACTTAAACTGGTGGTGAAGAGGGTTACCTGAGAGAAATCTCTGCGTGTGTGTCTCTGTCTCTGTCTCTCTCCCTCCCTAAGTAAGGGAGCCTCTATCCCCTTGTAGAAACTGCAAGTATAGACATTTTCATGCCTACTGGCTAGGTTGCAAGCTCTGAGGTAGGTCCTGACTTGTCTAGCTCATTTTGTTCCTGACACATGGTAGGATGATGGAGCTGAAGGAATCCTTGTCAACTAACTCCCTGCAACCAAAGGAATCATATTGTTTCTCCCCCAAAGTTTAGGGTCCCAGAAATGTGGTACCCAGTACGGTGCTGTGGAATGGTGGGGGGATGGAGGTGGGGCCTGATGGTGGTTTGTTAGGTCATTGGGAGAACTACCCTTGGAAGAGATTAAAGTAGTTCCAGTGAGACTAGGTTAGTTCTCTCCAGAGAAGCAAACCTGGCTCCTGCTGGCTTCCTGTCTCACTGAGTGATTTGTCCATCTGCATGAGAAACAACCATCCTCACTTCCTAAGAGTCCAGGAGACTCAGAGTAGCCAATGTAATACAGATTTATTTTTGGTTCTGCAGAAGCCTGGCATCACTTTGGACAAAAGGCAAAAATGACTGGTGTGCAAATTAGGTGCAAAAAATGGATTTTATATTCCTAATCACATCTCCTTGCCCCCTTGAATTCCTCATCGGCTGAGTTCTTCAGAGAGGTACAATCTTTCCCACTTGTCTAGCGTAGTCTCCACCTAGAGGCTGGAGATTCCTTTCCCTTTTTCTGATACCTGGACTTGGTCATGTTTCAGATTTTCGGCCTTAAGATAAACTGAAAAACACCTAGGCAAGTAAGCACCAGCTGCCAGCTAGGGAAGATAGGGGCCTAGTGCCTTCTGCTTATCTGTGATTCACTGATGAGCTCTTAAACACACCTCATGCTGATAATGAAGCATAATGATTTATTTCTAATACCCCACCATGGTGCCATTCTCCAGGATGCAATGGAGACTAACAGGTTCTCACCAAAGGCCAAAGAGATGGCCCAATCTTAGACTTTCAGCTTCCCAAACGGTGAGTTTTTCTTTATAAAGTATCTAGCTTTGAGGATTTTGTTATAGCATGATGAAACAGATAAAGACACAGGAGTGACTCTAGGGAAGAAGAGGTCTATAGAACTGGAGTCCTTGGGATTTGTGGAACTTATCCTTTGGGAATGGGGAGAGGGATGTGTGTGTACAGAGGTGGGCACATATCTCTGGCCTTGGAAGAAAACCATCAATCAAACGCTAGGTGAGAGAAACTCCTTCCTGGCCCAACAATAGTCCTCCTTTCTAAAGTTGAGTTGAGGAGGTCCAGGTCAACATTAGGACCACTTCAGCCCTAAAGGGCTCGGTAAATGTTTGTTAAATGGGAAACAGGCAAACACCCATAATCCTCTCCAACTGGGATAAGGACTGAATCTTTTAGCCTCGGATGCCCCACGTACTAAACAAACCAGGATGGAGAGGGTTATAAGAACAGCTGAAATCTCAGCAACTTGGTCGTAGACCTGGATTTCATCTAGTTCACTTGTAAGATGCTGCCTTCCCAACATGCTTTCCAATACGCACTGAATTTGCATTTCCAAGTATGAAGATGGTACCTTGTAATTGTTTGAGGCTGCCCTTAGAATCCCCATGGTGTTGGGGAGTCTCTCCTGGTTAGCTTTAACTGTCAACTTGACACAGTCATCTGAAAGGAAAGCCTCAATTGAAGAACTGTCTAGATCAAATTGGCCTGTGGGCATGTCTATGGAGGATTGTCTCGATTGTTGATTGAAACAGCAGGGCCCAGCCCACTGTGGGTGGCACCATCCCTAGGCAGATGGATTATGTAAGAAAGTTATCTGAGGAGACAGACACCGAGCCAGAGAGGGAGCCAGCAAGTAGGGTTCTTCCATGATTCCTGCCTCCATGTTCCTGCCTTGATTTCCTGCCCTGACTTCCCTCAGTGATGAACTGTGGTCTGGATGTGTAAGCCAAATAAACCCTTTCCTCCCTGAGTTGCTCTTCATCATATGTTTTATTACAGAGACAGAAATTAAAGTAGAGCTGAGTCCAAGGAACTATAGTTGGGGGCCTGGTTGGGAGGCAGACACAGAAGATACCTACCCCGCGCCCTGCACAAACCACAGTCAGCTAGCTGAGCCATTCTTCTCTGATGTTTTCTGGAGGAATCCATCCTGAGCACCAGAGCGCATAAAGGTCCCTCCTTCCCTCAAACTGCCTCCAAATCAAATGCTTCCCAGCATTGTATGGAGCATCACAGACTCTGCCCCTCCCTTCATTCAGCCAGTCCCAGCCTGGTCTCCTTTTGGAGGTGTCAAGACACACTTTACAGATAGACAGCAGACACCAAGAATTTTCTGGTCCAGATAATGGGAGGGTTGGTGACCAATGTTGAAAAGAGGTGATCTTAAATATACTAATATCATCAAATGCTTCCCAGCATTGTATGGAGCATCACAGACTCTGCCCCTCCCTTCATTCAGCCAGTCCCAGCCTGGTCTCCTTTTGGAGGTGTCAAGACACACTTTACAGATAGACAGCAGACACCAAGAAGTTTCTGGTCCAGATAATGGGAGCGTTGGTGACCAATGTTGAAAAGAGGTGATCTTAAATATACTAATATCACTGATCAGAAACTGAGGAGAACTAGGCCTTCATGGTGGGGTCAGGGTATCTTTCTTGTCTATGACACTATTATACATTTCACATAATACAGTCAGTCCTGGGTTCACTCTCTATATTCACTCAACTAATATTTATTGAACTTCTGGTTTGGCTGGGACTACAGCTGTGAACATGCAGGTATGTTCTGTGGTCTTCAAAGCCGACATTCCAGTGGGACCGCAGATCTTTCTAACAAGAACTCAGTGTCCCAAGTGAACTGAGGCACAAAGCTGGGAAGTCAGAGTTCCTGATCACCACCATTGCCTCTGAGCATGGGCAGAATGAGGGCTAAGCCATTGATTGAGGAACACATGCTAAGAAATATGTTTGGGGGCTGGAGAGATAGCTTAGTGGTTAAGAGCATTGGATGTTCTTGTAGAGGCCCAGGGTTCGATTCCCAGAACCCACATGGCAGCTAACAACCATCTGTAATTCCAATTCCAGGGGATCTGACATCTTCTTCTGATTTCCTCAGGCATTGTACAACATGGGTGCACTTACAATACATGTAGGCAATATACTCATACATGTAAAATAACAAATAATAATTAACAAAATATTTTTTAAAAAAGAAATACGTTTAACAGTCTGGAAGTTGTGACACATACCTTTAATCCCAGCACTCTGGGGACAGAGGCAGGTGGTATAGGGGTTATAGGAAGACC
>NW_008343239.1:1054806-1092243 GCF_000622305.1 Nannospalax galili | reverse complement strand
AAGAAGAAGAAGAAGAAGAAGAGGAGGAGGAGGAGGAGGAGGAGGAGGAGGTTTATCATAAATAAGACAGAAAAAGTAAGCCAAACAGATGTATAACTTAGGTAATTATAACAATAACTTCTTGGATTGAGGAACGGAATTTCTCCACCATCCCAGAAGTCCTATGACCCCTCCCAATCTCAACAGTCACCCTTCCTGCTAAAGCAACCCTCAGCAGACTGTGATTTTTGAGCCGAAGCTGGCCTCAGACTCACAAATCTTACCTCAGCTGCCGAGTGCCGGGGTGGCATGTCTGCATCACCACTCCATGTGCTCACCGGACAGCTATGGTTATCTATTCTCTTCTGTTTTGCTGGTTTTGACACCTGAGTGTGTCTTTCTAGACACAGAATGTAGTCTTGTCATTTTTAAAGAATTCGAGCTGTCTTTTGAGTTTGCAGGGCCCCCTCCACCTCTTTCTTTTCCTTACAATATATGTTGAAACAGCCGAGCCTCTTGGCTCTGAGTTCCTATGGTCTGGATTCTGTTGATTGACACACTTGGGGTGTTTCCAAATGACCTTCCAAAACACCTGCAAAACCCCTGCAAATTGGTAGCTAGATGCAGGAGTTGGGTCAGAATCAGGTTCTTTTCTTCTGTCAGGCCCATGCAGCTGTGGGGTTTTCTCAAAGGGAGGCAGGAGGTCTCATTGCCTCTCTGTGTGATGTGAGAGGCTGTTGCTCCTGGATGCACTGCTCTGTTAATTCACTGGGGGGAGTCAACACGGTGCGTGTCTACGCCTCTTCACCTGAACACTTCTTTTTTTTTTTTTCTTTTTCTTTTATGTGTATGCTTGCATGTAGGTAAGTGCACCCGTGTCGTGCAATGCCCGTGGAGGTCAGAAGAGGCTGTCAGATCCCCTGGGACTGGAGTTACAGACAGTTGTTAGCTGCCATGTGGGTGCTGGGATTCGAACCTGGGTCTTCTGTAAGAACAGTCAGTGTTCTTAACCGCTGAGGCATCTCTCCAGCCCTTACCTTGAACACTTCTATAATGTTTCTTTCCAGTTTTCCACCATTGGGTTACCCAGTGGTAGTCATGCTAAAGGCAGATAAACCCTTGATTCTTTGCTTTTACCTGCCAGTTTGTTTTGTTTTGTTTGAGACAGGGCCTCACTGTGTAGCCCTAGCTGGTCTAGAATTTGCTATGTAGACCAGGCCAGTCTCAAACTCACAGAGATCTGCCTGCCTCTGCCTCCTGAGTGCTGAGATTAAAGAGATATGCACCACCATACCTGACCCATTCTTTGTTTTTTTTTCAAGCATTTTAAATAGAATTTTTGCAAAGTTCATATAATATATTTTGATCATATTTAGATCCCATCTCCCATCTGCACTCCCCATTATCCCCTACCCAATTCCATGTACATATATGACTTTAGAATCAAACTTGTGTCTCCAATTGCCCTTCAGTGTGAGTCTATCTGCTGGAACCTGATCAACCTACCAAGAGTCTCACCTGTAAGTAAGACAGTCTCTCTCTTTCCTAGCAGTCATCAATTACCAGTAAGTCCTCAGCTAGAATTGGGATTTCTTACCCACTTCCCCTTGCCCTTACTGGGATCCTGTCTGGCTTGAGCTTACATGGGACTTGTTCATGCTGTCACCATTGCTGTGAGTTCTTATGAGAAACTGCCCAGCTGTCTGGAAACACTGTTTTCCTGTGGCCATCTACCACCTCTGGCTCTTAGAATCTTCCCACCCTCTCCTTCACAATGATCCCTGAGCCTTGGGAGGCAGAAGTTTGATACAGGTGTCCTATGCAGGGATAAGCACTCTGTAGGCTCTTATCCTCTGCACACTGGCAGGTTGTGATCTCTGTGTTAATCACCATCTGCTGCATAAGGAAACTTCTCTACTGAGACTTGAGAGATGCCTTGATCTTGGCAAGACTGGGAGACCTCACAGATCTGGGGGTACACAAGAGTCCTAGAGACCCAAGTAGATCTGAGAGCTGAGATGGCAGGGCCTTTGATTTTTTTTTTTTTTTGAAGCAGAATCTTACTATATAGCCCAGACTGGCCTTGACCTCATGATCTTGATATTGTCACTTCCAGTGCTGGGATTATAATAACACTGCACTCACGTATCAGTTTTTAAAAGAATGAATTTATTTTTGATCCTGAGGAAGGTGACTGTTTTAAGAATAAAAGGTTGAAACAGATTTGATGGGGTTTAATCTGTTACAATTATAACCTTTATTGATGCACAAATGGTTCTCAATTTGGCCAGGGGGAGCCTCTTGCAGATGGTTCCCATATCTTAGTCTCTGCTAGTGTCCTTGCTAGCTGTGATGGCAAGCTGTTCCAGGCTCATCTTACACATTTGCTGCTCTAAACCTGAAGTCACCCATCTCTGTGAGAAGTCCTGCTTTGTACTGTTGCAGAATCGTCTATCTATCATCTATCATCTATCTATCTATCTATCTATCATCTATCTATCTATCTATCTATCTATCTATCTATCTATCTCTATCTATCTATCATCTATCATCTATCATCTATCTATCTATCTATCTATATCATCTATCTAATCATCTATCATCTATCATCATCATCTAGCTATCTAATCATCTATCCATCATCTCAATCAATCATCTATCACCTATCTATTATCTATCACCTGTATAACATCTATCTATCTATCTATCTATCATCTATCTACCATCTATTATTTATCATCTATCACCTATCTATTATCTGTCTATCATCTATCTACCATTTATTTATCATCTATCTATCAATCATTTATCTACCATTTATCTATCATCTATCTATCTACTACCTACCATTTATCTGTCTGTCATCTATCTATTACCTATCTATCACCTGTCTATCATCTCTCGTTTTGTCAGAAATTATAAACTATCAAGAAAATGAGCAGACAGTCACAGATTGTGAGAAAATATTGACCTATCTTGATAATGGATTATTATCCAGAATGTCCAAAGAAATAAAAAGAAGTGAACTATCAAGATACAAAATGTCTTGGAGGAAACCAGATGCACGTTGTTAAGGGAAAGGAGCTCATCTACAAGGGCTACATACTGCAGGATTCCAGCTATAGGATGCCTTAGAAAAGATGAAGTCATGGAGGACAGAGAAAAGATCAGAGGCCCTGGTGGCAGAGAGGGACAAACAGTCAGAGCAGACAGGTTCTTTAGGACAACAAAACCATTCTGAATAAGCCTGTAACTGTGAATATGCATTTGTATCTATTTTTCAAATCGATAGAATATACAACAGAAAATGTGAATCTCAATGTTAAGTACAGGCTTTGGTTGATGTCAGTCAATGCTGGCATGTTCAATGGTAACAAGCATACCACACTGATGTGGGGTATTGGTGGTGGGGTCTGTGTGTTTCTGTGGGAAGGGAGTATGTGGGAGTTATATACTTTTCACTTAATTTTGTTAAGAACCTGACTGCTCCAAAAGCTCAATTCAATTACACTTTTATTTTTTAAACGGCTAATGAGGGGCTGGAGAAATGGCTCAGCAGTTAAGAACTCTTCTTGCTCTTCCAGAGGACTTAACTTGGTTCCTAGCACCCATATCGGGCAGCTCATAACTGCCTGTAACTCCAGCTCCAGGAGATCCAATGCCTTCTTCTAGCCTCCATGGACACACACACACATACACACACACACATACACACACACACAAAAATTTAAAAAAAATTTAAAACCCAATAAATGCATATTGATTCTTCTATTTCAAATCTGAAGTTCCTGGGAGTTGATTTAAATTCTTTCTTATAACTTGTGTTCATGTTAGTCAACTTTTCTTCTCACTGTGACCAAATACGTGCCTGAAACAGCTTAAGGGGAGGAAGGGTCTATTTTAGCTCATAGTTTCAGAGGGTCCAGTCCCCAGTCACTTGGCTCCATTGATTCCGGAACTGTGGTGAGGCTGAGTATCACAGCATCAGGAGCATGTGGAGGAGAAGGCTGCTCACTCACGGTGGTTAGGACGCAGAGAGCAAAGAAGGGACCAGGGGCCAAGGATAACCTTCAAGGTCATGTCCCTAGTGACTTACCTCATCTAACTAAGCCTGAAATTTCCAGAACCTCCCAAAATAACACCTGCTGGGAGTCAAGCTTTCCACACATGAGCCTGTGGTGAAAACATTTCAGATTCAAATCTTAACGATCCTGAATACCTTCTTCTCATCTAAGAATCCTGTTCTCAAGGATAGAACTAGGCTCTCCAACAAGTGCTCATTCCCAGAGGCTTTTCTCATCTTATTTGTCAGCTTACGAACAGCTGCACTGTATCTATACTGTCAGAGAACAGAACCAGTATTTATTATATTCTTTCCTACTTCATCCTCAGTTGACTTTTTTTCCATTTTATTTATTACATGTATGCGCATGCATGCATGTCCACAGAGCACACATGGAGGTCAGAAGACAACTTTCAGTGGGAGTTGGTTCTCCCCTTCCACCATGTAGACCCTGGGGATTGAACTTAAGTGGTCAAGCTTGGCAGCAAGCTCCTTAACCCACTAAGCCACCTTGCTGCCCTTAATCCTTATTTGCCCTTGAGTCTATAACTATATATTTCATATTTATTCCTTTATGCTGATACCTTTCTAATCATTTTACAAGCTCTCTGAAATCCATTTTCATGGGAACTCATGGGAACACTATTTCCAAATTTCTTACATGCTAGAAAGAATGTACTCACAGCCTTATACTTACAAGTCAGTTTCCCTAGATATAAGACAGTTGCTTATGGTGGTTTTTTTTTTTTCAGTGTGTATGAATGTATTGTCTGCATGTATGTACGTGCATCCATGTTGTGCAATGCCTACAGAAATCAGAAGAGGGCACTGAATCCTCTGGAACTTAAGTTATGGATGGTTGTTAGCTGCTCTGTGGGTGCTGAGAGCCGAACCCAGTCCTCTGCAAGAGCAGCCAGTGCTCTTAACCACGAGCCACCTCTCCAACCCTGGTTGCTTGTGTTTTGTTTCTTGAGTTTCCAGTGACTAGTCCTCTGTTTTCTTCTGGCACAATGTGGCAGTGGAAAGGCTGACGGTGATCCCAATTTCAATCCCTCCCAGATCATGGGCTATTTTTGCTTAAATACTCAAAAGATTTTTTTTTCCCTTAAAGTTCTATCATTTTACTGAAATTATGCCTTGACATTGGTCATTTTGGGTCAGTACTCTGAGGGCACACAGTGTGACTTTCCAATGTGGAGTTTCAAAACTTATTTTTATTTTTCTTTCTTAGAGGCTTTCTTGAACTATAGCTTTTTGTGTTTGGTCTGTTCTCTCCTTTGGTTTTTCTTCCTTCGGGGAATTCTATTGTCTGTGTGGCGAATCCCCTTGACCTACCTTCAAGATTTGGTTCTTTCTCTTTAATCTTTTGAGTCATATTTGTTTCTTTGATTTTTGCACATTTCCATTTTTCTCTATTTTTTTTTATTTCTTCTAAGACATTATCTGTTGTGTTTATTTGCTCCTGTATTCTTTCCTGTTTCAGTTCTGATTTTTTTTTTGCCTTTGAAGCAGCTATTCCTTCCTGAATTTGTGATTTCTTTCCTGCGTTTCCCTGTTTATGGATTCATGTTGTGTCTTTGTCTCATATCTCTTTCTTAATTTCTTTGTGCTTGTTTTTGAAACAGTAGGTTATGCATTTCGTTTGTATGCATATCTTTCTGGTGTATTTTTCGTTGTCTTTAGGGATGCTATACCAATCTTTTTAGTCTTTTTTTTTCCTCTAAACCATTTTGCATCGAAGATGACTGAGTCCTCTCCTGTTGTTCATTTCTGCAAAGGTGCCATTAATTTTTCTGAACTTTTAGAAAGAGGTTGAGTTCAAGATAACTTTTCTAAGTTCACAAAACACCCTCTTTTGATTTTCCTGCAGTGATGAAAAAATTATGGCAGCCTTTTTTTCCGAGATTCCTGGTTCTTGTGAAACTGACTGCACAGTTACCTGGATCTTCTCTTTCTTTGTCCTCTCTCGTTTCCATTTAATTTATTTACCATCATGCTAGAGATTGAGCCCAGGGCTGTGCACATGCTAGGTGAGTGCCCTCCCACCGAGCTACATCCCGAGCCCTCTTTGCCCAATTTGTTTCCTCTCATGTCCATGAAGACGACCTGGGTGATCAGTCTCACCAGTGTTCACAGGCTCGATCCTCTATCCTCTTCTCTTTGTACTGGAGGCCCATTGCACAGGTACAATGCTGTACTGAGAAATCCCCTCTGTGGTTACCTAGACTTGTAGCACAAGCCTGCTATCCTGGCTTCCCTGGAGACTGAGGCAGGGGCATCACAAGTTCAAGGCCACCCTGAGCTAACAGAGTGAGTTCAAGGCCAGGCTGAGCCACTTAGGCACAGTCTCAAAAATGAAATATAAAAAGAACACTGGGGACATACTTAGTACTACCACCACCAACACAACCAGAAACCCATCACCTTCCAGCCACTGCTCTCAAAGTAGGTCTCTGTGCTTTCCAGCAAATGCCTGTTGTCTATTTGGGGTGGGCCTGCTGTCTGGGATGGTAAGAACACTGTTTCTTCTCTTCATTTTCCTCTTAATATATATTAGTATCACACAGTCTTTAAGGCTTTTAGTACCATATCTCTACCTGTTCACAGTGTGGTGTTTTAGGGATGTATTGCCCTCTCGTTTTTAGTTTTTGTTGCTGCTATTGTTTTCTGTTTATTTTTCATTTATTTTGTTATTTTGAAATGAGGGGTCTCACTATGGAGCCCAGTCTGGTTTCTAGTTCCTGACCCTCCTGCCTCGGCCTCCTGAGTGCTGGGATTACAGGCATATAACACCATGCTTGTCTGCCTTCTAATTTTGTTTCCCATAGGTTTTTAGGTTTGCTATCCAATCACCTGGTTTTGTTTTGTTTCGGTTTTTATTAGTGGTACATTCAAAACTATGCCACTAACATTGTGGCTACCTTCTCAAAAATACCCCAGGCATAACTTTTAATTAGAATCGCTAATGATGCTTTATTAAAACTAAAGGGAAAAGGGTATGTGGAGTCCTTTGTGTAATGGTGTGTGTTGATTATGACGTCATAGCACACTCTACTGATGCCCTTCCTGTACCCCTGCAGCACACCCAAGTTCAATACCAGGGCAGATTTCCAGCCTCAGGCACTTTCATCCTCTTCTTCTCTCCTGAGGATTGTCCCTGCTCCCACCAAAGTTTGATGACCCATCATGTGCTTCCTGAGATTTGCTCTCAAATAAGACTTTCTGAACACAAAGGTTTGCCTTTGCTGTGCTTTGGGGAAACACACTCTAAGATAAACACCAACCTGTGTTCCAATAGTGTTTTCCTGTTCCAAGCAAGCATCACTCACACAGAGAGTGCTGCCTGCTCATGAGTTTTTAAAATGAGACAATGTTAGTTTAATTTTTTGGTCTTTTTGAGACAGGTTCTTCCTGTAGCCCCAGCTATCCTGGAACTCGTTATATAGACCAGGTTGGCCTCCATCTCACAGTCTGCCTCTGCTTCCCAAGTGCATGCACCGACACACCAGGCCTTTCTTTTTCTTTTTCTATTTTTTGCCCCCTGAGCGTGGAAATGAGCATTGTCTGCAGATGCCAGAATGTCTCCCGTGTTTTACAAAACACATATTAAATTAGTATCTCTTTGGTTCTTTGAGACCGTGAGTCTTTGAGACTATGGTTCTTTGGGATGTGGGCTTGTGGGTGAGGACAGATCAGGTCAAACGCCACACTGGATCCCTGATCCCCAGGGGATGCAACCTGACCACTGCGAACACAAAACCATCACTCTCTCTTCTAGTCGGCAGTCTTGTCTGTGTCTAAACCTCTGTCTGCTTTCCTCCTTAATGGTGAACTTCTAACTCTGTCATCCTCACATCTTATCTCTAGAAGATTTTCAAAGGCTTGACTAGGTTACCTGTGCCTCAGGGGCAAATAGCTCAGGCCCCTATGAAGGGAGCTTGACTTCATCACAGAAAGTGTCCTCCCTGACAGTTGCATCTGGAGGGCACACCTGTAACCAGAGCTAAGCTAGGCTGGTGCCCTGGCCCCGTGAATCTTGAGATAGGATGTGAATGAAGAAACAAGCATTAAAGGTGGATTTCTGTGATTCCAAGACACTACTGCTAAGCTCCAGGGACAAGAAGCTCCATCTGAGGATAGAGATGGGGGACAAAGTGTGATTGGCTCCGTGCTGGGGACTTTATAGCTGCCTTCATGCCACAGGACTCCTCGCATGGTGTCAAAAGATGAGATGTGGGCTGCCTTGTTTTTTTAAAGCTAACTTTAAACACTGCTGACAGCAAGATGTCTACCGTTCCAAAGTAGACAGGAAGGCGACTGTCTCCCTGTTTCCATGGCTACAGACAGGACGCCACTGGGCAGCGCTCTGAACTCCAGGGCATCCCAGGCTCTGCCTGCAGGATGAAGTTTCCTGAGCTTGGGGAGAACTCAGCAACAATGTGATAATTGCTTGTCTCAGCCTCTGTCCCCAACTGCCTTCTGCTTTCAGTGACAGGATTCCATTTTTCCAAGGATCCAGGGGGAGCACTTCAGAACACTCCTGTACCCAGAAATCTGGGTAGACTGGAGATGCTCACCCTACAAATCATCTGCAGGTGTATCATCTGCTTCCAAAGCCTGCTGACCTTGACATCTTCTTCCCGTTAGGGAAAAGCTTAGCAAAGCTGAGAGGCTACGTGGGAGGGTAGCAAGCTCTCAGCTACCTGCTGGGCATAGGATCGAAGAGGCTGCTGGAACATTTTTGCATTATCTGTTTGCATGTAGGTTTTTATATGTAGGCTCTCCTTTTTTTTTCTTTTTCTTACAGAGAACCTGCAGGAGAAAGGGTCAGGTGTCTCTCCAAGGATTTTCTTTGTTGAAGCACCAGAGGCTGCTGGTTAGGGGCCCAGCTTGCTTGCCAGACCTCGTGCAGGGGTTTCTGATCTTGCTGCACTGAGATGCCCCTGTAGGCCTTCTGGGCCTGACGGATGGGCTTCTCCTGGTCTTGTCTCCTTGGATGCATCCTCCAACCAGGCTTTTGTTTTCAGTCGTGGTGGAACGATTCATACCACCAGGTGTTGTGTGGGCTCTGAGCGCAGTGCGAAAATACCACTTCCTCAGACCACGTGGAGCAGGGCAGTACCTGCCGCTGAGCTTCCATCTCGGCTGTGACCGCCCACATTCTTTATGGCACAACTTGCCTATGCTTAAAGGCTCCGAACAAACCTGGAGAACAACCAACCCACCGCACTAGGGAGGATTTTAGTGTCTGTCCTCTGCAGGTAGCCCTCATGGCTGAGTTTGATAGTGCCTTTGTTTTTCCAGCTCCGTGGGTGCAGGATCCGAGGTACCTCTAAAATGGGGTCTTTCCAGCCTGACTTGGACACTGCTGTGTGTCCTCTATCTCTGTGTCACATTTCTAAGTCCATTCTATTATACGCTTCACCACTGAGCCAAGGATATCTCAGTGTGCACATCCTTGCCTAAAGGCATGTCCCCGCTGTCATCTGATAAATGTTTCTGGAATTTTCCAATAGAAAGAGGGTTGAAAGCAATTCTTTCTTCTCAAAAATCTCTAAACCTAATTCTTAATACTAAGCATTAAATTTAGAACACCATTCAAGTTTGCATTGAAAAAAAAAAAAGATGCTTTTAGCTGTCTCAGGAACTTAGAAAATACTTAAGCCCCACTCCCTTCCTGCCTCACAATGGAAAAGTCCTTAATAAAGGGTAGAAGAGGTTTTGTGTGTGTGTGTGTGTGTGTGAGACAAAGTCTCTGTATGTAGCCCAGGGTGGCCTTGAATTTGTGTTCCTTCTGCTTCTGCTTCCTGAGTGCTATGATTACAGGCCTGTGCGGTTGTGACTGGAGATTGGAGGCATTTTCAAACGCTGTCTGTGTTAATGATGGTGAGGATGTTGTTCCTGGTCAAAGAGGGGCAGCAGGGCTTCTCAGACCCCACAGAAAGCTGGGGGGAAGCTAAGCAACCCACCCCCTCTCTGCTCTGGGGCTCCACCAGCAGGTGTATAAGAAGCAGCTGAGTCCAGTCATTTCTGGGCTAAGCCAGAAGGAGTTCTAGAGAATTAATGAGCTCTCCAAATTAGAGAGCATGTAAAAAGATGTACCCACTTATTTATGTTATAAAGTAATTTCCTATTGTAATAGTCACCTCAGTTAATGACTAACAACATATAGCCAAAAAAGGCAGCCAATCCTGCTTGATTGAATAGAGAGAATGATTTGTAATGAGCTCATTCATAGCTGGCTGCACAGGCCTACTCTACTGGTAAGAGATGTCAAAACCCATTGCCCAGACCAGGCAGGGGAGGCACCCTTCTGCAAACCAGTTCCCACTGTCTTTGACTGACAGCGGAAAAGTAAACTTTAGCCCAGCTCTGCATGACATGAACACTGAATTAGTATGGTCCAAATTAAACAGCATTTACTGAATTGTGACAGATAATCATTCTTGAATTTTAAACTCTTTATGCCGAAGTAAAAAGAATTGAGAGTAAAATATCATTTAGATTGAGGATGTATTGGACTCAACATTCTCCTACCCCTGCAGCTGTCCCCTCTTCCCACCATGGGCAACCCTGGAGAAAGACTCTCTCTGAGCTATCAGAAGATGAGCAGTCTCGGGGATTCTTGGGACCTGAGGGAGTGATCAGTATTAGGCGGTCCAGTGGTTTTGCTTATTTACTTGTGTGTGTGTGTGTGTGTGTGTGTCTGTATGTCTGTGTCTGTGTGCCATGGTGCACAAGTGTAAAGGTCAGAGAACAACTTTCATGAGTCAGTTCTCTCCTTCCACAGTGGGTTCTGGGGATCAAACATAGATCATCAGGCTTACGTATTAAGTATTTTTACCTCCAGAGTCTTGTCAGTCCCTGTGGTGTTTTGTTTTTTAAGTTAAGAGGCATTAAGCCAGGTGCAGTGGTATATACCTTTAATCCCAGCATTTGGGAGGCCGGGGCAGGAAGAGTTTGAGTTCAAAGCCAAACCAGGCTGCACTGCAGGACTAGGTTTCGTTTTGCTTTGTTTTGTTTTGAGACAGGGTCTCTCTGTAGCCCCAGGTGACCTGGAACTCACTATGTAGACCAGGCTGGCCTTGAACTCACAGAGATCCGCCTGCCTCTGCCTCCTGAGTGCTGGGATTAAAGGCGTGTACTACCATGCCTAGCTAGAGCTATATATTTTTTTAAATCAAAATGAATTTGAACTTGACAAGCTCAACAAAGAAGTCAAGCTGGCTCTGAACCCAGTTTACATGGACTGGCTAGATATGGACTTGGGCCTCCATCTTTCTTGGCTGTAGGGTCAACAAACCCCTCCCCCATTGCAGGCTTGTCTATCTTAGATTGAGGGAGAAGGGGTCAAGGCCATCGTGGCAGTGGTCTGCTGGGTCTAGGGAGGCATCCTTTTCTAAAAACCCAATATGCTGCCCCTCAGGGTATTTGAGCTTTCTGCTCTTCCTGCTCCAGAAACCTGTTCTGCAAAGAGCAGCTACTGTTATGCCCCAAGGAATGATGGTAGAGGTTCAGAAATTGGAACAGGTAGACAGGGTGCTATGGTTTGAATGTAAAATGTCCCCCAGAGGCTCATATGTTTGAACACTTGGTCTGTAGCTAGTGGTGCTGTTTTGAGAAACTGTGGACCCTTTGGGACTGTGGTCTAGCTAGCAGAAGTGGGTTGCTGAGGCTGGGCCTTGCCAGGGGATATCCACACCTGGTTCCAGCCTGAGCTCTCTGCTTCCAGCCTGAGCTCTCTGCTTCCTGATCCAAGATGTAAGGAGCTACTTCCCTGAGGCTCCTGCGGCTGTGGATGGAGCTGTCCCGGCCACCATGCCTTCCCTGCTGTGTTGGACTGTACCCTCACAATTGTGAGCCAAAATAAACTCTTCCTCCCTCAAGTTGTTTCTGCCATGTATCTGGTCAAAACATTAAAGAGAAAAATAACATGTATACAGGTGTGGGAATGCCAGGAAGCATCAGCATTATGGATCATTCAGGGGACTCACAGGCATGCTGACATTCAGAAAGTCCAGGCAATTCAACACAGAAAAACACAAAGCAAAGCGATCCTCCAATTCCTTAGAAACCCAAAGGGTGACAGAAAAGGTGGTGGTGGGGATCATGAGGAATGGAGAAAAGGTACCCAAAAGAGTCATCCAGTAGGTGGCTAAGAGACATCTTGACTGGAAATGGTTTCGAACCTCCTTCCTTAAACAACTTTTCCAGAATCATGGATTTACAACTCATCGCATAGAGCAGGGACTCAAGAGTCTGGGCCCCAATCTCATTACTGTTCAATATTTTAAATTTTTACTTATTTTATGTATATGAGTGTTTGGCCTGCATATATATATATATATGTGCATATATTGGCATATATGCATATGTAGATACACACACACATTCCATGCTTGCAGAGGCCAGAAGAGGGCGTCAGATGGTCCTGAGGAACTGGAGTTATGGACGGTTGTTAACTACCATGTGGGTGCTAAAAGCCAAACCCGGGTCTTCTGCAAGAGCAGCCGGTGCTGTTAACTGCTGAGCCATCTCTTCAGCCCCCTCGTTACTGTTTAAATGGGAGAGCAAGGACTGTGAAGGGAAGGCATTGGCCATATGCCCACACTAGCACCTCAACAGAAGCAGCTGGAGAAGCAGCTTCCCAAGGAGGCAACGCCTGACTCGATCTGCATGTCCCTGACCCAGCTGCCCAATGAGCTACCTGACATAGGGAAATATGTCATAATAGGCCCGTATGCTTGAAACAAACCACACCTTGGGGTGTTGAGTCCGGGGGTGGCTAAGGGGAGGCCAGCTACAGCACTCTGGTGTCCAGTGTACCTGCATACCCTTCATTCTGCAAGGTAGAGTCTACTGTCCTCCTTTGGAAAATGTCCCCCTTTAGTATTTGAAAGACTAAAATGCATACTGGAGACCACTCAGCTGACACCAGCACCAGGAGAACCATAACTGACCTCCTGGTTCATCTCTATTTTTCTCTTCTTTCTCCCATGGGCCCCCTGGAGCCTGAAAAGCATTCCCAATCTGCTACTGCACAAGGCTCTGCTCCTCTCTGAGGAACAGTGCTCTATTTTCGGTTTGTTTTCTGATTTATTGTTGTCATTTGATTTTTAATACACAGTCCTTTTAAGTAGTCTAGGCTGGCTCAGAATTGAACACACATCCCAGGATTATCTGGAACATGTGCCCTCTTGCCTCATTCTCCCAAGTGCTGGGATTATAGGCTTGTGCTACCAACCCCAGAAGATAGTTTTACCATTAGTAATTTCTCAAATAATAATTAAAGTTATTATTGTTAGCTGTGCTGGAGATTTAACCTAGGACCCTGTGCATGCTGTGCAAGTGCTCTGACCTTAAGTCTTGCCCCACTGGGGCATTCTAGACAAGTGCTCTACCACTGAGCCACACCCCTAGCCCCTCACTGGTAGATCCTAGGCAGGTGCTCTACCACTGAGCCACACCCCTAGCCCCTCACTGGTAGATCCTAGGCAGGTGCTCTACCACTGAGCCACACCCCTAGCCCCTCACTGGTAGATCCTAGGCAGGTGCTCTACCACTGAGCCACACCCCTAGCCCCTCACTGGTAGAGTCTAGGCAGATTCTCTACTACTTACCTCCATCCTCAGCCCTCATTGATTCTTCTCATGTCAACAGAATTCAGGACTCAACACTCAGTCTTGTCAATGGGTTTCCAACACAGTGGGAATGAGTTTTGGCTTCATGGCTGTGTTAGCCAGCAGTCTCAGGCACAGATAGAAATCTCCACTGGCAGACAAGGTGGCTGTGGAAAGACAAGATGACAGCCCAAAACTGGAGTGAGGGGTTTGCCTGTGGCCGGCAGATAAGCCCCCTCCCCCTCTTAAACCGGTGTTGTCGAAGACCCCACCTCCTCATCAGCTCCTCTGGAGTTTAGATTGTGAACTCACCAAGCCATCCAGTGAAAGTCTTTTTACCTTACTTGGGATGCAGAGAGACAAGTTTGCCACTAATCTTTTGGTGGAGACACACATATCAAAACCCGCAAGCGCACACAGGGCTTCAAGGCGGGGTTTTGCAGAGCTTCGCCACCTCCCTCGCTGCAGAGGCTGAGCCTGACTTTCAAAAAAGGGCACTGCAGCCCTTAGCAAATCTCCAGAGGAAGACTCATTCCTTGTTTCTGCCAGGGGCCCCAGGCCCCCTTCAAGGATTTCCCTGGAGGTCCTCTTCCAAACAAGAAGGAAGTCTGAGTGAAAAATGGGAAAATGTGGATTATATCAAAAACATGCGCACTGTTGATTCCTCGTGGTGTCTGCCTGACTATTAGATGCAAATAAGTGCTAATAAGTACAGTTGGAAAAGCGAACGGAAAAACCACCGTTCCCAGGAGGATCGCGCCACACAGATTCGAAGGGCAGCTGAGATGGCCTGACTAGCTCTACTCACTGGTTATGGACACAGTGCCTGTGTGCACTGGTCCTCAGGAAGTAAAACCTGTGCAGACTTGTTCTGTGAAGCTACTTGCTGTCCAGAGCCTCCTTCCTCCAGCTTTGAGACTTGTCTGGGGATGGAAATTCCCACTCTCTACCTGCTGGTCAGTGTGTGTGTGCACATAGGTGTGTGTGGCCCTGTGCATACATTTGACCTCCAAGGTATACATGCCATTGGAGGGTCTCTTGACCAGCTGGCTTCTGAGGCCCAAACCCTGTGTTCGCTCAGGCCTCAGCTGCAGAGATGGAGATCTTGGGTAACTATCCAGCCAAGCTTACCCCCACCAGGACTCTGGGTGGGGTAAGAGGCTGGAGATGGGGGCGGGGCACAGGGCTGGATGCCAGCACTGAACCATTTCCACTTTGGAACCTGCATTCCTGGGCCCAGTCCTGGCTTTGTCACCATTCAGATGTGTGAACAACATCTGTACCTCAGTATACTTATCTATAAAATGAGAATAATAACACATGCTTTATTGTTGTAAGAACATAAGGAAATTGCAAGGGATAAAAGGAGATGGGCATGGTGTGCAAGTCTGTAATCTCAGCATGTGGAATCTGAGAAAGGAAGATCACCGAGTTCCTGGTCAGTCTTGGCTACATAGCAAGTTTGAGGCTTGTTTGGATGATACAGAGAGATTCTGTCTCAAAAATAGAAACAAGGGGCTGGAGAGATGGCTCAGTACTTAAGAGCACTGGCTGCTCTTACAGAGGACTGAGTTTCAGTTCCTAGCACCCACATGGTGGCTAACAACTGTCTGTAACTACAATTCCAGAGGATCCGATGCCCTCTTCTGACCTCTGTGGGCATTGCATGACATGGGTGCATGTATATACATGTAGGCAATATGCTCATACATGTAAACCAAAAATAATAAGTAATTAAAAAAAACAGAAACAAAACAAAAACAATGAAAGGAAGGCCCCCATAGTGTCCATATCCTTCAGTTTATCTTGTCACCCACCCTGGCCTATCCTTGGATGCTCTGAGCTGACCTCTGGCATTAAAGAGGTTCCAAGGCCACCCAGGCCTGCCAAGCATGAGAGCCCTAGTGCAAGGGGCTCAGTGGCTGTGCTCAGGAGTGGATCTGCTCCCTGACAGTATTGCACCCACCCCTATCTAATC
Source organism: Nannospalax galili (assembly GCF_000622305.1). NCBI lineage: Eukaryota > Metazoa > Chordata > Mammalia > Rodentia > Spalacidae > Nannospalax > Nannospalax galili. Next base: position 1,076,603 of record NW_008343239.1, on the reverse strand, counting down.
ACTCAATTTCAGTCCCTAACTCCATCACTCATTCATCTGGGTCAGTTGGCTAGGGTTATGGGTTACTCACTGGTTATGGGGAGCCTGTGTACACTGGTCTTTAGGAAGTAAAACCTATGTAGACTTGTTCTACGAAGGTACTCCATGTCCAGAGCCTCCTTCCTCCAGCTTTGAGCCTCGGCTGGGAATGGAAATTCCCACTCTCCCTACTGATCAGTGTGTGTGTGTACACATAGGGGTACACATAACCTCAGAGAGAGGAGAGAGAGCAGCCTGAATTCTGCCTTACTGGAAGCTTCTGCACATGTTTTTTTTTCTTTTTTTTTTTCTTTTTAATTCTGTGTGTCTGAGATGACTGACTTACACAGTTTGACATTACTGGTGTAAGAGCACAGTTCATCTTTCCTCCTGGTACCTGCTTGCCCCCTGCCTCTTCCCAGTAAGAACAAAAATCCACAGCCCTGGGTCCCAGTCCCTCTTCTGCCCTTGTGCTGGTGACTGTGGTCCTCCTCACTCTGTAATTCCGGGTGTGGATGAGGAGGAGTTCTTTGGTTCCACTCAGGCTGATGCCAGACAGGGACTTCAAGAACGAAGTTCTCAAGAGAGAACCTGGGTCACTGGGCACTTTTAATAGGCTACAGAGCCCCAGAAATTTGGGGATGAGTTCTGACAAGAGCCTTGATCCAATTCCACGCTGACTACAGTCGGGGGACCTATCTGAATCTTTCTGGCTATCAATCAATCCCTTTGCAAACCCTGCGCTCTCTCGCAGTGTTGGCTTCTGAGCACACACCGTGACCCTGCTCGCTGGCGCCTTGCCTTTTTCCTCCCGGGTCCGCGCCGGGTACTCAGTGTCACCCCTTGGGCAGCCGCAGCAGCTTGTGTGGCTGAGGAGTGGAGCCAAGCAGCAGACTAGAGTCCAACACTCGGGGACCCGGGAGCCGGGCACATCCCGCGCCACTACCACCCCACCCCCGCGGCCGCCGGACCGCGCCCAGCAGCGGCTCCTTCCGAGCGCGCGGCTACGCTGGCCGCCGGAGCCGCAGAGCACGCGTGGGCGCAGTGAGCTCCCTGGAGGGCCGAGCGATCGCGGGAGAGCTCCTGTTCCCCGCCCCGCCACGGTGATCGCAGATACCACGGTGGGGCGGGGCCCGGGCCGGGGGCGGGGCTCCGGCCGGGCGCGGCGCTATTTCCAGCCTCGCCGGAGGCTTCTCTCGCACTTCGCTGAGCCTTCCCAGAGCGTGAGCCGGATCCAGAGGCACTGTGGGGAAGAGACGGGACCCGGCGGTGCCAGAGACCTGGGGGACAGATCCTGGACCAGGGGCCGGGGAAGAGCAAGCCGCCGCGCCCTCTCCTGTGCGCTCCGGCCGCTGGCTCCACGCCGATTGCCCACTCACCGCACCGAGTACCGCACGGAGAGGGAGACGCCTCCGGGCCCGAGCCGGGGCGGAGATCATCCCTGCATTCTGGTCGCCCGGAGGAGGATTCTCCCGTCGCTGAGGACCGCACCGGGACCCCGAGGAATCCGTGGCCTGGAGAGAGCCCGCTGCACCAGGTAAGTGGCTGCGCCCCCATCTCACCCCTGTTCCTGCCTTGTGCTGGCCGCCGGCGGGAAGGGATTCCCCTAAGGGCCCTTAGGCGGGCCAGGAACCCCACGGAGCGCCAACTCTGCCACTCGACAGGGATCACAGTCCCAAGCTGCAGGTGCTGGTGGGATGTACGATGCTCGAGTCTGCCAGTACTTTGGGGATCGGCCCCCACAAGCGGGAACTTTAATTAGACTTTCGATCCTTGGATGTACTCGCCTCTGCGCCTGGGAACTGCCTCTCTCTCCTACGGCTGGCTCTCTCTATGCCTCCTTCCAGCCCTGGATGCTGGGTGCGGGGAGGCAGCGGCGGGCGCCAGAGGGCCGGGCTGGAGCGCCCCGAGCGCCGGCGCTTTTTGGTGCGCTCGGAGCTGGGACTTAAGGGCCGGTTGTCACTGGCAGGGCTGAAGGGGAAAGTTAGTGGCGACCTGGGCTCCCCACCAGGAGGCAAAAGGTGTCTAGGCGCTCCCTCGAGCGCCTCCCCGCCCCGCAACTCTCTAGGGCCCCGGCCTGTTTTGTGTTCCCGTGCGTCAATGATCGAAGGAAGGTGTGTGCGTGCGTGTGTCTCCTAGGGCGGGAGTCAAAGCCTCGGGCGGCTCCGGTGGGGGGTGAAAGGATCCGCTTTGCCGCGGGACAGAACTCAGCCCTGGCACCTGCTGCAACTCCAGCAGGCTGCTACCCCCGCATGCCAGCTCTGGCCATGCTAAAGGCCGGCCAGGCAAAGGTGCATTCCCGGGTCTGGGCAATGCCAGGGGTGGAGCTTGGATGTGAAGTGACCTCTCTCCATTTCCCGCGCAGGACTCCTCAAACCATAACTTCGGTTGTGTTATCTTGCCTCTGGGCCCTGCGACCCTGACCGGGAGCTGGGACGGTCAGGGGGCTGTGCCCTGGGTATTGAGAATACAGGTCCGATCTTGGGGCTCTCTGTCCCGCAGCCATTTTTCGCATCACAGTGGCTCCTGCGTCGCGTCTCCGAGCCTTCTCCCAGCAGTACCCTGAGCGTGACTGGCTCTGCTAAAGGGAACAGGCTTCTGGGATTCCTCTGTAGGAAAAGTGGGAGACACAGTTGGGAACCAGGACATAGCTCTGGATGGGTGGCAGGTGGGTAGAGGGGCAGATTAACCGCTTGTCCACCTCCCTTGATGCTCATAGGCAATACCACCAAGTCCACTTTCTTTGAACTCACCTCTGAGTTCACCTTGACTGGTAGGTAAGGAGAGCTTGTCCTAAGTCCTGCCCCAATACAGAACAACCTTTGGAGTACAGAACTCTTAGATTTTCTAACTGCCTTAGCTCCCCTGATCCTGTCTCTGTCTTAAAGACAAAGTAATCAGGCCACAGGAAAGAGTGCAGTCGTCTTCATAGGAGCCTCTTTTCTTTTTAGACAGGGTCTAGACAGGGTCTCACTGTGTAACTCAAGCTGACCTTGAACTCGTGACCTCAACCTGTTGAGTGCTGGGATTACACGTATGCACCAGAACATTCTCTTTTAATCAAGGCATTCCACCACCTACAGGCAAACAGGGTCTGGAGACTTCTTGTGGGGAGTGGAAGCTTGTTCAGGATCCTTCAGTGGGTTCCACTTCTGTGAAATGACCCACAGGAGGAGTGACCTTAAGACCCTGAAGACACTGAGCCAAGATGGGATGCTCAAAAATCCAATAGCATTTGAATACAGAAAACCTCAAAGTCTGACCCCATGGCATCGCATGGCCGAGTCACCCTGGAACATACGAATGGCACAATTTATTTATTTATTTACCCAGAATCAAACTCTGAGAGTGAATTATGTTCTCCAGGTATTGATTTTTTTTAAAAAAGACCCCAAATTTTAAAAGTCAAGTCAAGGATTAATTATTTATAGAGAGACATCACTCAGCCAGGAAGGACAGGGCTCATTTATAAATCCCCTAAGTGGGGAAAATGGGATCTATTTTTCCCTGGCTCTGGCCAGAAGAGGAGAGCTGGCTTGTCTGACCAAGGATGCTTTGTAACTCAGCTTGCTGTTTGAGATGCTTTTTTTTTTCTATCTTGTAGCTGGAATATCACTTGGGAAATTTCATACATATTTGCTGTGTTTCCATAATGAACATTTACTGATTACAGAGTATCAAGGGAATTTCATTTTTCAAACATTTATTCAAATCTCTGTTTATGTAAGCTAATAAGTCAGAGAAAGCTCAGTTAACTACTTTTTATTTTATTTTTGTGTCATATGGTTGTTGGGTAAGTGTGTTTGGAAGGCATGTCTCACAATTTACCTTGCATTCATTTACAAGGAGGAAAGTCAGATTTCTCTGATTGGAAATATCTTGCTGGCTGCTTCCCTGCACTTTGCTCTGAATTCATGCCAGCCTCTGCTTTTTGTGGTTTTGCTGATGGATGAGCGGTGGGTGTTCAGAGCTTTGATTGCTGTTTGCTAATATATACAGTGGGAGAAAGCTGCTGTGACCGGCAGAGCGCTGATACGGGCTGTGGGGAAGATATGGTCCCCAGCTGACTTACCTGCCTACTGCCTCCTCCCTGACCTGGAGACTGACACTTCTGTCTCAGCTCCCACATGTTCACCTCTGATTTACTCATGCTTGGCAGCTATACAGGGGAGAAAAAAAAAACATGAAGAAGGGGAGACTTATAGGCAGAAAAGTGGTCAGAGGATTTTGGTAGCCCTGTGGCAATTATAGTCAGTACGCATCGGAAACAAGTGTCCAGCCTTTCCACTAATTGGAAGGTAATGCATTCTAAAATGAGGTTTATGTAATGCCAGCCCAAGGAGGTGAAGGTGGCACTGCAGAGGGACAGACAATAATAAAATAGATGTGTAAAGATGGTGCTTGAAGGTGTATGTGGCCTCAGTGTCAGGATGTTTGTGGGGGTGGGCAGCCTTTGAGGTGACAGTGTGGTGGGCTCCAGGTGTCCTCTTTGGAATCTCTCCCTGGATTTATCTGACTCTAGAGCACCTGTGTCCCTTTGCTCCTAAGAAAAACCTGTCCCAAAATAGAGGAGACTCAAGACTCAGGGACAGCTGCCTAACCACAGGTGGCAGAGGATGCGGGAGATGTCGGCTTGTTTCTTTTTGGCTGAAGGATGGATGACCCTACTGTCAGTAAATCATGGTGGCAGGTGATGAGACTTACAAATTGGTTGTGGAAAGAAGTTGTGACTTTTACCCTGTGCAAAACTACCTGTCATTTGTGATCTGGTGCTGTAGACGGCACCCGAGGGACTTGATCCTGTGTGGTTAGGAATTCAGAAGAGCAGCCAATACCGTTAGGAGACCAGGGAAGGCTCTGTCCAGGTGGGCTGACGGTCAGAAGGCCCTGGTCCTACCCTTAGAGCCACATTTTCAGGAATTCACAGAGTGCCTGCATACAGACTGGAGGCTGGGAGCAGCAAACATAGCTGCCTTCCCAGGTTGGCAGGCTGGAATTTACATTCTTACTCCACACCCAGAAGATATTTCTGGGGGAAATTGGTGCTTTGGGGGAGGGGGCGCTGATGACACTGAGGATATGGAATCCTTCTCCTGCCAAACCCTGCCTGGCTCTGGTGAGTGGCATTTATTTGAACTAAACTGGAATTGTCAACATTGAAGCCTGGAGCCAAATAACTCTGGCACCATAGTTCCAGGGCCAGCCCTGTCATCGCTCTCCTGCATTCTACCATCAGTGAGTGTTTATTGAGGATGTATTAGGTGTGTGCCATGTGCCAGGCCTTAGAGACACAAGGTGAGCCAAGGGAGTATAGTCCCTCCCCTTTGTTCATTTATCACTCACCAGTTAATCTCTGCCAAAGATATTAATAAACCAACGTCCATGTGATTCTAGGCTTGACAAAGATAGGAAGGGATTGCCCAGCTTGTTTTCTGATGACATTGGGGATGGAATCCAGGACCTTGTGGATGCTAGGCAAGCGCATCTACTACCACTGAGCTGTGTTCCCAGCAGGAATACCCAGGTTGTTAGGAGCCCTACAGGAAAGTGAACTGTCTTAGACTGAAGACTTGGGGGTGGGAGGAAATGGCTCTTTAGCTGAGATGCAGGGTGAGATGCTGGGTGGGTTGGAAGGGCAAAGAGAAGACCAGGCATGTGCACAGAGGTCTCTGTGAAGGGAATGACATTCTGGCTATCAACAGTGGAAAGACCTCTGAGTACCGCACACAAAAGAAGGAGGGGTCCAGGTGTGGCTGAAGCCCTGGTCACATGAGGCCTTTAAATGCACATTGGGATTTGGGTCTTTATTCAACTACCTGCTACAGGGTAGGGAGACTGGTGAGAAGGGAACCGTAGTGACCCTGGAGAAACATAACCCTGGTCCTAAAGAGGATGAAACATGCTTGGATCCCATAGGAATTGTGTGTGTTGGGTCATGGAAGGTGCGGGGTGGGGGAGGTGGTGAGGGAATTGGTATTGTGAGACACTAGTGGGAGCTATTGGTCTCTGGAGGCAGAGCCTCCCCATAGGATGCTGAGCTCTTAACCTTTCCAGGACTGGATGGTCTGAGGGCTGGGTGTGCAGCCTCACACTGATTCCCCCAGTTCACTCCCTTTCCCACTGTATTCACGCTGTGTTCACCGTAACATACACACACACACACACACACACACACACACACACACACACACATATATATAACCTAGCATATAGCAAGCACTCCGTTAGGCTCTATGCTAGGGCTCTTGGTGAGAACTGGAGGTCAGAGCTGTGGTCCTCTTCCTCTTACCGATATATTTGTGCTGGACCAGATCGGCCTTCCCCAAGGGAGTAGTGAAGGCTGCAGCCTCCAGCCCACTCTGTTCTGGCCCCAACTCACCTGTGTGCTGGTCTCTTAATGGACTCTAATGCCACCTTCCTCTGGAGTTGGTTGCCCCCCAGCCTGCTGCTCCTGACTGTTTTATCCACTTAGCTTTCTAGTCCCAAAGTAGTTACTTTACCTGTCGTGCACTTGATCTAACCTGGCAGTTGGCTGGCGCTGCCCCAGAAAGAACTCTCTTGCTCATGTCTCTGTTCTTTGCCTCCTGCCTGTGGGAGCCACGCGGTACCTGCTTCTACTCCTTTAAGGGGCTCTGCCCAAGGCTCAAACCCCGCGACCCCCTCCCCCCACTCCCTCTGATGTTAGTGACTCTCCCATGGCTATCTGCAGCTCAGGCCCCAGCTACCCCATAGATATCAGCCCAGTCCCCCAGGCTCCATATTCCAGAGCTGGGGTGGGGGAAGCAGGCCTGTGAGTCACCCTGCTTCCTGGTGTGCCCAAGCTGCTGGCTGCCGGCCCTGAGCTGAGTGGCTGCCGAGCTGTAGGCAACAGCCCAGGTCGCTGTCACCTTGTCCTCACTCTGCCTGGACCAGAGCCAGCTGCTCCCAGGCTGGGCCAGACTTGGGGATGGGCACGCTGACAGGCAAGAAGAGGTTCTAGGAGGCACAGACCTATGATCTGGTCCCCCTGGCCTGTCGGGTTCTTGGCCTGGGTAGGTTATTGTCCCCCGACTCCCTCTGATGGAATGAGTCTGTGACTATCTGCATCTTGCTTAGGTTCTCTGCTCAGGCTGGCCTGGCCCTCTTCTTTGACTTCTAGCTACCCTTGGATCACTGGGTATGCCCAGATGCCCACCCATGGGAGGTGACACAGAAGAGCCCTTCTGCCAGCAATCTCTACCCCAGGCACCGATTGACTCATGCTTAGCAGACAAGTCATCCCATCTTTGAAACTGCCTCTTTTGGAGGACTGACTCATCTGTCTGGACAAGACTCATCCCAGTCTTGTGAGCTCTGAGACCCTCCTCCAGTCTTGGGGGGGGGGCAGGGTTGTGCTTTCTGTACTACTGGTGGAGTGAGGAATGGAGGCAGGTTGCTGAAGCAACCCAGCACCCAGCAAATACCGACCAAGGTCCTCCCACGTACAGGGCCCCAGACCTGGCTCTGGGGAAGATGTGCAAACGCATACGGTCCACAGACAGAGATGGTGAGAATGCTGCTCTGCCTTGCTGTGTCAGCCATAAGGAGCTTCGCCTGGAAAGGTACACAGTGATTGCTGGCTGGCATGCCCAGAGACCTAAGCTATCAGTCTGTCTACACTGTTGGAGTCCATGTCTACGCTAAATGAGCCAGGGCCTGATACATGCAGTCTGTCTACACTGGCTGAACCAGTATGTGGTAGAGATAGATAGTCTGTCTACCTTGTGGAACCAGTACATGGTACATGCCGTCTGTGTATACTGGTTGTATCTAGAGTGTGAGTACTGGAACCTTCCATTTAGTCTGTATCTTTGACACTCTCTAGGGCCTTGCAAAGAGAGCTCACCTTCTCACTTCAGTAATTTCCTTTGTGGCTAAGCTCTGCCAAGTCCCAGAATTCCCCTTAGACTCCGACCTGGCCCCATCAGCCTTTGTCTCCCGGAGTTTGGACGGTTGAACCCAACGGACACTGTGGTCTGTCTACACTGTTGGAAATCAGTATGTGAGGTAGGTAGGTAGTCTGTCTGCACTGGCTGAGTCAGTATACATAACAAGTACCCTGTCTATACTGGTTGGGCCCCCAGTTCATGGCACACCATCTGATACACTGGGTGAGCTCAGCTATCTATAACACTGGTCAACCTAGTACATCATTGGAGTCATTCTAGGCTAGTTGAGCCAGTGCTCAAAAGCAGGTACTGGCTACTCTGGTTGACATTAGCACATGATCCAGGAAGTTTGCCACACTGGTGAGCCAGTGGGGGACACAGCCAGCCTTGGGCCTGCTGAGACCTGACTTCTGGGTTCCTCTTGACACCTGTGCCCACTCCTGGGCAGTTCTCTCCTCCTGGAATACTTTCCTGCCTCGCCTCCTGCTCACATCTGGGTCAAGTTTGAGTTCTGTTTCCTAGTGACAGTTCTCTCAGCCTTCCCATGTCTACAAGTCCCTTCTGCAGAGGCTGGTGGTGCCCTGCCCCGCTGTGCTGCTGAAGCAGAAGCTGCCAGCTCTCCCTGGTCATTGCCACCTCGACACCCATCATGGCAGCTCCTCACACACCTTTTCCTCTGAAAGTCATTTAGCGTGGATTACTGCCTTGGTGTGTGTAGTAAATTGCATTTCTCCTGCTTGGGTCCATCTTGCTGTTTTCTGCTTAGATTTTGGGTCTTCTGAGGTTTGGCTTCATCTGCAAATCTAATTTCATGACCATTCATCCCTTGAAAGCACAATCTATGCTTATTATTTAACTCCTCTCTATTCCCTCGTCCATGAATTAAAATGTCAACAGACAGCCATGACAACCGCATGTACCCATCACTTCACCCCAGGAGACCACCTCTGGGCTGTACCTAAAGCTGGTATACAGAGTCACATTATCTGGGTTCAAATCCCAGCTTTGCCACTTGGTCATTGTGTGGGCTAGGGACTTGGTTGCCTCATCTATAAAATGGGAATAATAATAACAGAAGCCACCTTCTAGAGCTGGTGAGCCTAACAGCTTGTGACAAATTGCTGTTGTTATTAATGTTCTGTCATCTCCTGTGTTTGGTCCCTCAGCCAGGCATGTAGGTTAGTGGTCTAAACTGGTATGGAAAAAAGGCTTAGGGGCATGTATGTGGCCTGTGTCCCCTCAAGTCTTTCTTTTTTTAAAAAATATTTTATTTATTATTTTTATGTGTTTGTGTGCATTGCCTGCATGTAGGTAAGTGCACCCGTGTTGTGCAATGCCAATGGAGGACAGAAGAGACTGTTGGATCCCTTGGAACTGGAGTTTCTGACAGTTGTTAGCTGCCATGTGGGTCCTGGGAGTCGAACCTGGGTCTTCTGCAAGTGCAGAACAGCCAGTGTTCTTAACCACTGAACCATCTCTCCAGCCCCGTCTTTTTAAAAATATTTTATTTATTATTTTTATTTTACGTGTATGCGTATATTGCCTGCATGTAGGTAAGTGTACCCATGTCGTGCAATGCCCTCGGAGGGAAGAAAAGGCTGTCGGATCCCCTGGAACTGGAGTTAGGACAGTTGTTAGCTGCCATGTGGGTGCTGGGATTTGAACCTGGGTCTTCTGCAAGAACAGCCAGTGTTCTTAACCGCTAAGCCATCTCTCCAGCCCCTCACATCTTTCTTTTTAAAGGATTACTTTTCTTTTCTTCATATGTGTATGTTTGTATGTGCACATGTGTGCCAGCACCCTCAAAGGCCAGAAGAGGGTGTCAGATCCCCTGGAGCTGGAGTTATACGCAATTGTGAGCCACCCAACTTAGGTGCTGGAACCAAACCCAGGTCCCCTGGAAGAGCAGTAAGCACTCTTAACATCTAAGTCATTTTCCCAGTCTTTCTTTTTATAAAGCAGATTTTCAGTGTTGTGATTTGTTCACAATAGTGCATTTTAATGCCTTTTATTCCAAGCACAGCACACATACAAAAAATTGAGTCGGTCATATGTGTCCAGTGCAGTGACTGTCTGCAAGCTGCACATGTCTGCACCAGAGCAGAAATCAGAAGGCAAGCAGCAGTGTGTTCACGCCTTTAGATCTAGCACTCGGGAGGCAGAGGCAGGCAGACCTCTGTGAGATTGAAGCCAGCCTGGTCTACATAGCGAGTTCCAGGCCAGCTGGGACTATAGGGAGACGCTGTCTCAAAATAAACAAACATACAACAACAACAAACAAAAGGTAACCAGCACATACCTTAGAGCCCTCCTTTGACCCCTTCTAGTCACTTCCCCTTCCATCACAGGTACCTAATGGCATAGATTAGTCTTCCTTGCTTTTAAACTTAGACCTGGAGGCAGGGTGTCTGTGTATGTGTGATGGGGTGTTTGTGAGATTCACCTGGTGGTGTGTGTCTTTATCATTTATCTGTTTTGATTATTCTTTGGGATTCCAGCTGTGGTTTGCATGAGTGTCTACCGGAGGCCTGTGTATGGAAGGCTTGGTCCCCAGGGTGGTGCTAATTGAACTGTTAAGAGGTGGGTATTATGGGAGATAATGGGGGATTATGAGGTCAATTGGGCCATGCCCAAAAAGGGATTATGGAATCCTGCTGGCTCTCTGCCTCCTGGCTTGTTCTGACATGCTGTGCCATTCTCTTTCAGCACCCTCACTAGAATCCCAAAGCAAGGGGGCCACCTGATCTTCTACTGGAACCTCCAGAACCATGAGCTAAAAAACCCTTTCATTTTGATGAACTAATGGCCTATTTTGTTGTAGCAAGAAGGAGTTGACTGACACCATTCTATTGTGTGGACATACTCTTAATTTATTACCCACTCTCCTGTTGATTGATATTTAGGTTGGTCACAGTTTTTGGATATTACAAACCATGCTGTGGACATTCTTGCATGTGTTTCTTGGGTACATATACACAATTCTGACAAGTATGGACTTAAATATAGAAGAAAATTAGGTTAAAGGGTATGCATCTCTTGTGGGAACTGCAGACAGGTTTCTAAAGAGGTTATGCACCCAGGTATGGAGGGGTACCCCTGAAATCCTAGCACTCAGGAAGCCAGAGGATCATGAATTCAAGACCAGTTTGGACTACCTAGTGGGATCCTCTGTGTGTGTGTGTGTGTGTGTGCTCGTACTGACTTATCCCCTCTCCTTCTCAATAGTAATATAGGAGAGTTCCAGTTGCTCCGAAACCTTTCCAACACTTTGTGTAGTTGGCTTTTAACCATCTTAGCTATTCTGTGACTAGGTAGATCTATCACATTATGGTTTTAATTTGATTTTTCAGATGACTAATATAGTTCGGTTTTTTTTGCCAAGAATATTTTGAACCTGAAAACATTATCCAACAATTCTGAAAATTCACTTCCACCCCCAAATTGTAGGACTCTTAAATGTCTGATTCCTTTCACTGGGTGAGTTTGAAGCTGGCCTGCTGGAAGGCAAGAGATAGACTGGTGGTTCTCTGTATAAGGCTGAGAACCAGGAACCTTCCTAGTTTCCCTGGGGAGCTGATCAGGGATGCAGACTCTGGACTTTACCCAAGCTCTAGAATCACCATAGAGTTCTTTAAAAATTTTTTTCTTAATTTGTTTTTATTTTATATGTATGAGTGTTATATCTGCATGTGTGTTAAGTATACCCGTGTCATGCAGTGCCCATGGAGGACAGAAGAAGAACTGGAGTTACAGATAGCTGTTAGCCACCATGTGGGTGCTAGGATTCGAATCCAGGCCTTCTGCAAGAATAGCCAGTGCTCTTAACTGCTGAGCCATCTTCCCAGCCCCAACCACAGAGCTCTTGATCCATTCATCTCTCTGGGGTTTCTCTCCCTTTCCTTTCACAGACACCATCAGCCTTAAGGCCATCTTGTGGGTCATGTTCACTGCTGTGTTCCAGTGCCTAAGACAGTCCTAGACAGTAGGGGCCCATGGACGTGCACTGAATGAAGGCCACAATGAAGGGCTACCCATTGGCCTTCTTGGCTTCTCCCACCTCAGCCAACTGGGATTTGGTAGTAAACTGGGCTGCCGTGAAAAGGGCTCAGGAAGCCGAGTTCTCAGTCCCTAGAGGATATCCTGTGCTGGGAGTCTGTTGCTTTTAAAAGCCTTTCATCTCCAAAACCTGCTATGGTAGAGCAGCAGATAGACCCCAAGGCTACGGACACCTGCCATGTAAGAGGATCTCTTAGCTGGACCTAGTGCACAGGCCTGTTATCCCTACTATTCCAAAACTTGGGCAGGAAGATCATAAGTTCAAGGCTGTTTGGGTGACAGAGTGAATTCAAGGCCACCCTGTCTTTAAAAAATACTTAAAAAAATGGAAATGTAGCTCAGTGGTGCAGTGGTAGAACACTTGCCAAGAATCGCCCAGTGAGGAGCTGGGGGCGGGGCTCAGTGGTAGAGCATTTACTTAGAATCCACCAGTGAGGGTCTGGGAGTGTGGCTCCGTGGTAGAGTGGTTGCCTAGAATCCACCAGTGAGGGGCTAGGGCATGACTCAGTGATAGTGCACTTGTCTATCGGTAGCAGTGGGTTCTGGGATTCTAGCTGGGGGAGCCTGTAGGAAGGAGTCCTGAACTGACCCTCAAGACAGGGAGAGCACACATTGTAAATCATTCAGTGTGAGCCCCACCCCTTCAATAGCGAAATATCCAGAGGGCTGAAGACACTGAGCCTCCAAGAGGTGCAAGTACATCAAACAACAATGCTCAGAGTCATTAGAGAGTTCTAGAAAGCTTTTTGGAAGAGGCAAACTTGGGTCTGCATATATCCAAGGCCAAGGGTGAGAAACTTGGAGAAATTCTCTCCAAGTTTTGGGGTTACAGGGCACGGACAGTGTGAAACAAACACAAGCCATTTTAAAAGAGGGCAAGGAAAGAATCCGTGACACACATTGTTTATGTGATGTGTAGGCGGGTGGGCGAAGATGGAAGCGCTAAAAGCAGTTTGGGAAAAACAACACCTTTTTTTTTTTTTGGTGGGAAGACAGATTAGAGAGGTTTATACTCTTCTCTGATAACTAATATGAAAGGTTTATCAAAGTTTTTTTTTTAAAGCCTGACTTTTTTGCGAAATTGATTTGAAGACTTGGCACATTTGAGGAATCATTCGGTAACGTTTTTACGGGTCGATGCTAATTTGACGCAGCTGACCCATGCATCGAGCCAGTTTACTGCCAGACCAGCATTAAGCACAGACCTTCTGTACAAGTTTTATAGGAGGACAGCTCATAAAGATGGGTGCTTGACAAGTCTTCTGTTTCCCTTAGGATGTGGAATATGAGGTGTTTATCAAAAACCACCTAAATCGCCCCTGCTTTAGATTCGTAAACTATGCAAGGACTTCAGCCCCTATACTTCATGCAGTATTTCATGCCTCACCACCCCGAATCCTGGTGTGTGCCAGGAGCCTTTTTCTCCAAATCCACCATTAGACATAGAAATGGGCTCTGTGGAGTGTAAGATGCTGGGGGAAGGATGTCTTTGGAAATGGTCTTCCGAGTGTCACCATCCATGGCTATGAAGAAGCAGGTGTCCTAGAACAAACCAAAGGTTGCCAGGCATTGTAGCACAGGCTTGCAATCTTAGCTGAGGCAGGAGAATCAGGTTTGAGGCCAGCTTGAGATATTTGGTGAGACATTGAAAAAGAAAAAGAGAGAGAAAAAGAAGAAATCAAAGATGTAAAAGAGACCCTCCCTCCCTCCCTCCCTCCCTTCCTTCCTTCCTTCATTTAAGACAGGGTCTCCCAGTTCCCCAGCTGGCCTGAACTCACTATGTAAACTAGGCTGGCCTCAAACTCACAGAGATCCGCCTGCCTCTGCCTCCCAAGCGCGGGGATTAAAGGCTTGAGCCAACACTCCGGGCTCTCCGTGCTTTATTTTTATTTCCCCGGCTCCTGTGTGACTCTGGCTGCATTTGTCTCTTTGCCTAAATACAGTTGTCAGAGCCTCATCAACAGGAGACAACCTAAGTTTTGTTTTGTGCATCCTAAAGTATTTAACAATAAAAATTATCGAAACTCCTGTCCTTCACCATCGGAAACCACTGCTAATGCTTTCTATAAAGATCTGGCCTGACCTGCTGTTTTTCTCCTCTCTCCCTTACTGTATTCTGACCGCTCCAGTGTTAATTACCTGGGCGTAAATGAAGAAGATTGCTGGTGGAGAGTGGGTGGGGCACTTGCAGACCTCCCTCAGCACAAAGCCTCCTGGGTTTCCATCCTGGAAAATTTGATCTTGGGCAAATGTCAAGGCATTTTTTTGAAATCTGTGTTATGACTGCCAACACAGGGCATCATCTGGATTTCATAAATATTGTATGGGGCTCCCTCATTGCCAGCTTGGCCCCTCTTTTACACATAGACACACACACACACACACACACACACACTCACACACAGACACACAGACACACACGCACACTCTCATTCACTCACTCACACACTCCCTGCTCCCCATCACAATTGCAATCTATTGCTGAGTTGTCATGAAAAGCCAATTGGTGATATTTCAATCACAATGTTCCTGAAACAAATTCCATTCAAATTCCTAGCAAAGAGAGTTAAGACTTCTTCCCGCTGCTGGGGAAACTATGTGCTAAATGTAGCTTCCTGAGGCCCTGGCAGCCATCCAGGGCTTTGTAATTTATAGTTCTCCTTCGTGGTTCTCCTAGTGACCTTGGAACCTCCATGCTGGTGGATTTCTGAGGTTCACACTGTGCCCTCCATCCCCAAGTGAGCTTCCCCCACCCCATCCTGCAGGAGTTTAGAGAAGGGATGACCACAGGACACCCAGAAAGCACGTGGCAAGTGATTGCTTGTTGCTGCTGACCTTTCCGTTAAAATTGATGTCAGTCATGAAACAGTCAAACATTGTTCTGAAAGGTGGCTCACAGGTGACAGGATTCTCTCTCCGAGCCCGAGCACCCAGCAGGTAATCCTGAAAAAGCAAGGGGGAGGGGCACTGTGCAATTACATTCATCAGCTATTTTTGGTTGAGGAATAAACAAAATGACCCAAACTGCTGCTGGTACAGATTCTAGCAAGGGGAGTGGCGTGTAGGAAAGATTAATGTACAATTAAAACCCGTGTACGGGTAAATTACAGGGTGACAGTTATCTAATGCAAACACTGCAGCCGTGTAATTAAGAGGAGTTACAGGCTCCTGAGGATGGGTTTGCAGAAGGAAGTACTGGGGTGGGGGCAGCTGTCTGTCATGTACCAGGGCTGGGACTTGCCTCTGGCATAGCGTGGGGACCGTGTGGAAGTAGTGAGGGGCAGTATAGGATATAATAAAATTCAAGAATCAACCTGCCCCTGCACATCTCCCTGTTTTTGTTCTAAGCTTCTAGCTCTTTCTGGGGCAGCCCTGGTCTCCACCCCTTTCACCTTTGATTCCATAGCAGTGAGAACCCTTGAACATCTTTTTTTTTTTTTTTTTTTAAAGAAGCTGTTTTTAATTTCTCCTGCTTTGTCAGCTTTTTAAGAGATATGTTACATTATGTGGAAATTGGATGCTAACAAGATTTGTATGAATAAATTAGACTCTTAACTTTTTATGTTATTACAAAATTGAAATGGACTCTAATGACAGTCAAAATTAATGTTCTGTTTCAAATAAATGCTGTGGATGTGACTGTATATCCAGTGCAGTCTTTGGTAGCCCTTCCTATGTGTCTTGCCTTAGAAGTTACCTCTGCCCTCCCTCCAGAGGGGTGGCCCTCTTCTGGCTCCCAAGGGAAATCCATGCATACCCCTGGGTGGGGAAAAGGTCTCCACAGGGACTGCTGGGAATAATCTGCTATTGATACCCTCAATGGCCTTCTCCAGGGAGAACTGCCCCGGACCTCTGTCTTACCCCATCCTGCATGCAGTGACTGGCCGGAGTAGGTAGACAACCTCCATTTAAGACAGCTCCAAAGGTCCCCTCTCAGCCCCAGAGCTCCCTGAAGGACCAGTTCTAAGGTATTGGATCAGCTCTCACTTCTGTCCAGAGTCCTGTCCTTAGCACCCTCAATTTTTTGAGGTCTCCATTTCAGAGTTTCCAAGGAACCCAGCCAGGATCCTGGGCTTCCTTCTTTTGCATCACTGTGACATGATGGCCGACATTAACAAAGGAAAAGGAAGAAGGATTTATTTGGATCATGATTCAAAGGGTTCGTTCCACATTCACTTGACCCCATTGGGCAGAGCATCTCAATAGAGGGGACATGTCCAGGAGGAATTTCTTCATGGTGGACAGGAAACAGAGAGAGGGAATGCAGGAAGGGGCCAGGGCAAGATACAGCCCTTAAAGATAAAACTCCAAGGGACTAGAGAGACGACTCAGTGTGAAGACTGTTCACTTGTCTCAAAAAACAAGGCAGAGGACTGGAGAGAAGGCTTAGTGGATAAGACACTTGCCCTGTAGTGTAAGGCCTGGAGTTTGGATCCCCAGAACCCACATAAAAGCCAGCCAGGCATGGCAGGCCACCTGTGAGTCCAGTGCTCAGAAGGCAGAGATAAAGGATCCCTGGGGCAAACTGGCTAGCTGGACTGGCTTGAATCTACAAGAGCTCTGTGTTCACTGAGAGATTCTGCTTCAAAGTATAGGGTGCAGAACTATTGAAGGAGGCACTGAATGCCAGCTTCTGGCTGCCACACATGTGAGCCCACTCCACACTTACAGACACATGCATATCACATACACATGCAAAAGATACTACGGCAGTGGGCAATAGGGGAAAGCACCTCCATACACATACACCTATGGGCAAGCACATTTACATACATTTTTATGTACACTTATAGAACACACAGACACACAGACACACACACACACACAGTGCACAGGCCTCTATAGCCCTTCCTATGTACTTCCTCCAACTGTACCCCACCTCCTGTCTTTCACCACCTCCCAACAATACCATCATATTATAAGCCCATCACAGGATAATCCATTGATTAGCTCAGAGCCCTCAGGATCTAATTGTGTCTGGGAAGACTCTCCCAGACACTGCTAAAGGAGGGAGGGCTTCACTAATCTGCTAGGTACTTTAATACAATCAAGTTCACAGTCAAGATTAGCCATCATGTCAGATTTGTTTCTGCCCTGGGTCCCCTTCTTTAGCTCAAGTCTGGGTTTAAGGTTCTGACATGTTCTGGGCCTCAGTCCAGGTTCCCCTGGACAGGGTTTTGAGTAGTGTCAGGATGACAGGGCTCCCACAGATATGAGTTGCCATACCACAGCCAGGGGTGGGCCAGGCCACCTGGATCTGGATTTGGGGCAGAATTGGAGGGATTTTCTGCAAAGGAAAGCTCCATGTCTCAAGAGGCTGGAACAGTGAGGTGTCAGCTCTGCTTCTCACAGCTGAGGGTGGGAGGGAAGGGGAGAACCTAGCAAAGTGGGGACAAGGAGCTTTGGGCAGCCTAGATGCTAGGTGGCTAGGACATTTAGAGTGGAATACTTAGTCCAGGGACTGGGCTTTAGGACAGGGGCAAGTGGGGTCTCGGTTAAGCTGTCATTAAGAAGGGCTAGGGGATCCAGGTGGACAGGTGTTCAAATATTTAAGAATATACAGAATGGGTTTGGGTATAGCTCAGTGGTAGAGCTCTTACCTAGTGAGCCAGTGGCTCTGGGTTCAATCCCTAGCACCACCCAAAACAAAACAATATAAATAAAAAAGAATGTGTGTGTACGTGTGTGGGGGGGTTATACCTGGTGTAAGTGCATGTATATGTGTGTGCATGTGTATGTGAAGGCCAGAGGTCTACACTGGCTGTCTTCTGTCACTTTCCACCTTACTCTTTTGAGCCTGGGTCTCTGACTCAAGCTGGAGATTGCTGATTCAGCTAGACTGGCTGACTAGGGAGCCCCAAGGATCCTCCTGTCTCTGCTTCCCTGGTGTTGGGGTTACAAGCTTGTGCCACTACACCTGGCTTTTTTACATGGCTTCTAAGGATCAAATGTCTGTCACTTCCTCATCCAGCAAGCTCTTTATTGACTTCATCATCTCCTCAGCCTCTAATTTATTTTTCCCTTTCTTCCTTTGTTTTTCCTTTTGACACAGGGTTTTGCCATGTACTTCAGGCTGGAATCAATTTTTTAAATGTTCTTGGCTCCACCCCCCAAGTGCTGGGTGTACACCACTATACTAGGCTAGAATAAGAGTTCTATATATCTCTTCCACTAGAATTTATAACCAAAGTCATACTCTGACCAAACAATATCTCTGAATTTCATTTGGCTTCTGAACTTGAAGACTTCCAAGCTACCTTGTTTGGTGAGGAAGATGGTTCCCTACCTGGAGATGAGGCTTGGTGTCTCATGTCTGGCCAGAGTGATGGAAAGGGGCCATAGCCACAGAGACCATAGCCACAGCTGCAAAGCTTCTGGGCTCAGTACTGAATATCTATGGTGTCTCTCCCGGGAGGAATGCCCCTAGGATGGGGATGGCATCCTTGATGTCTAAGAGTTTGGGCGGGTAGGCTGCTAGCTGGACTTTAAGTGCCCCAGGATCCTCAGAGACCCCAGCCTTCTAGGGCCCATTCCTCCTGGGGCTATGTTGATAAGTGGGTATGAGAGTGGTCCACTGAAGGCCCCCACCCCACTACTGGTGAGCCTCACTTGAGCATCCCTGCCTCCACCTTCATAGGTCTTAGAAATTCTCTGCAGAAATCCTTTCACAAGAGCAGAAAGCATGCCTCTGGGTAAGCTGATGACTGGAATTCAGCGCCTTCACCAGAGAAAGAGGAAGAAAATAAAAGTCTTAGCATCCAGCTCCTGGGTTCTCATATATTGTTACGGAGAGAGGATCTGTTATATCACTTCATATTTATAAACGCATAAGTCACATTCATTTTATAAAAATGCAATAATCTTTATGCCTACGCACATAACCTGCTTAATCACTTTATATATCATGAACACCTTTCCCTGGTAATGGATCTATTTCCATTCTACTTTTGACATCTGTGCTGCATTCCTTCGCATGAATTTATCATAATTTATACAACCAGTTCCCTGTTGGACATTTTGGTGGTTTTCATTTTTGTTTTTCAATTTTAAAAAATGTTGAAGCGAGTATTCTTACTGTAAACCTTTGTGTCAGTTCAGGATAGATTTCTGGAAATGCAAGTGCTGCCTCAAAGGGTAAGCACAGTTTAAAGACTTCTAACACTTCTCAACAAATCGCCTTCCAGAAAGACCCAGCGGGGCGTGAGCGTGCCCATTTGTTCTCATAGTCACACCAGCATGGGGAATCTTTGTTTTCTAAAATCCTTGTCAATTTCATAGGTTAAAGAGGGGCATGATAATTGCTTTTTAAAAACGTAACATTGGGGGGGGGCGGTCCTGGAGAGAAGGTTCAGCAGTTAAGAGCACTGGTGGCTCTTGCAGAAAACCCTGGTTCGAATCCCAGCACCCACATGGCAGCTAACAACTGTCCATAACTCCAGTTCCAGGGGATCTGACAGCCTCTTTTGACCTCCACGGGCATTGCACGACCCACGTGCACTTACCTACATGCAGGCAATACACACATACACATAAAATAAATTTTTTAAAAAACATAACTTGGGGGGAGCTGGGGAGATGGCTCAGTGGTTAAAGCACTTGCCATGCAAGTGTGAGGACCTGAGTTCAGAACCCCAGGACCCAGGTAAGTGCCAGGTGGGTGTAGTAGGCTTAGAAGCTGGAGACAGAGGAGCCCCAGAGCAAGCCAGACTAGCCATATCACTGAGCTCTGGGTTTGATTGAGAGACCCTGCCTTAATGAATAAGGTGGAAGAGTGATGGGGGATGGTTCCTGACATCACCTCAGGTCTCCACATGCATACACACGTGCATGCACACTTCCCCTCATATGTACACACACATGCAAACATGCATACCGTACACACAGGAAAAAAAAAACTTTATTTTTTTTTTTACTATTTTTAAATTTTATTTTTATTGTGTGTGTGCTTTTTAAGATTTTGTTTATTTTTTATTATATGTACAAGTAGTTTACCTGCATGTATGTAAGTGTACCTGTGTCATGCAATGCCTGAAAAGGTCAGAAGAGAGCACTGGATCCCCTGAAACTGGAGTTAAGGACATTTGTTAGCCGCCATGTGGGTGCTAGGAACTGAACTTGGTTCCTCTGCAAGAGCAGCCAATGCTTTTAACCACTGAGTCATCTCTCCAGCCCCATCTGTAAATGTTTTGCCTATGGTATGTAAGGGTGCCTGTGTCATACAATGACTGCAAAGGCAGAAGAGGGGTCAGATCCCCTGGCTGGAGTTACAGATGGTTGTTAGCCACCACGTGAGTGCTGGGAACTGAACCCAGTTTCTCTGCGAAAGCTGTTAGTGCTCTTAACTGCTGAGCCATCTCTCCAGCTATATGTATGAAGCTTAAAAGGCATGAATAATAAAAGGCATGTAACAAATCAGCAGCCCTGCCCCATCCATATCCCCTTGAAGGCAGCACCTGTAGCTCTTTAGCTGTTCTTTGGAATACCTGCCACCTTCAGATTTCTAAATGATCTATATCCACTGCAGGGATGAAGGGCCAGCCAGTTGTCTCAACATCATTTATGGAACATTTCTTCTTTGCCTTATGGTTTTTATCTTTTATTCTTTTTGAAACAGGGTCTCCATATGTGGTCCACACTGTTTTTGAACTCCCTCCATAGCCCAGGTTGACTTCAAACTGTGATTCTCCTGCCTCAGCCTCCTGAGTTCTGGGATTGCAGGTGTATACCATTATGCCCTGATGCTTACAGGTTTTTAAATGCTAGGCTTAATGTCATTATTTTTCATGTGGGTGTGACAAAAATTTCCAACAGAAACAACTTAAAGGAAGAAACATTTATTTTGGCTCATGGTTTCAGAAGGATTTTTAATCCAACATGGGGGAGAGGCCCAGAGACAAGAGTTGGTCAGTCATGGCAGTGGGAACATGGGGCAGCATGTCTTTACATGGCAGGAGAGAGAGAGAGAGAGAGAGAGAGAGAGAGAGAGAGAGAGAGAGAGAGAGAGACTTTCATTGCTCTCCAAGAGGTGTGTTTTACTAATCTGTACAGTTGACAATCAAGGTTAACCATCACACGTAATCCTTATATCAGGGTACTTCTTTTTTATTAAGACATATTTTTTATTTATTTGTATTTTATATGTATGAGTGTTTTGCCTGCATGTATGTAGGTACACTTGTGTGTGCAGTACCTATGGAGGCCAGATGAGGGTGTCAGATCCCCTGGAACTGGAACTAAGGCAATTGTGAGACACTTGGGTTCTGGGAACTGAACCCAAATCCTCTGCAAGAGCAGCCAGTGCTCTTAACTACTGAGTCGTCTCAACGGCTGAGCCATCTCTCCAGCCCTCTTACTATTATCTTATGTGATGACACATTTTATTTTTTTAAGAGCTTTTTGGAAATACATGGTCAAGTTTCAAATAATATTCAATAGAGATTTATATCAAGATTGTGTTTTATTTATAGTTGAATTTAGGAAGAATTTACAAACATATGGACCTCTTAATATACTTATGTGTTACCATATTGAGTTTTCTCATTATCCAATTATGCAACAGATAGTTATTGAGAAACAACTGTGTGTCCAGTACTGTCCTAGGGAAGGAGAAGTAGAAGTAAATATATCAGGAAACAAATCCAAGGGACAACTCAGTCTCTATGGGCCACATTATAGCAGGGGGAGTACGACTTGACCGGGTCACATGAGAACTCCATTAATCTCTTCTGAGGGCAGTGCTTCTTATGAGCTAACTATCTCCCACTAAACCCTACCTCTTTTTTTTTTTTTTTTTTTTTTTTTTATGTTTGGTTTCCT
>NW_008343239.1:1049877-1054361 GCF_000622305.1 Nannospalax galili | reverse complement strand
TTGAACTCACAAAGATCCACCTGCCTCTGCCTCCCAAGTGCTGGGATTAAAGGTGTGCACCACCACACCCGGCACATTTTTTTTTTTTTTTTTTTGTCTTTTTGAGACTGGGTTTCCCTGTAGCTCCAGCTGACCTGGAACGCACTATGTAGACCAGGCAGATGGATCTCTGTGAGATCGAGAGGCCTCTTACTAAACCTCCCACTAAACCCTACTTCTTTGGGGAGTGGGGGGTGTGTTTTGAGACAGGGCCTCCCAGTGGCCCCAGATGGCCTATAACTCACTACGTAGACCAGACCCGCCTTTATCTCAGAGACCCACCTGTTCTGCCTCTTGAATGCTGGGATTAAAGGCCTGTGCCACCATACCTGGCCTTAAATGCCACCTCTTAAAACTTCACTTTACTACACAAAGGACCAAACTTCCAACACCTGAAATTCTGGGGTGCACACTCAGACTGTATGCAGAACAAAACATCATTCCATGTAGTTCTTTGACCCACCTTCTTCTTTCCTACCCCACACTCCAATCTTTTATCCTATTTGGCTATTCAAAGCCACCGCCATGTTCTGACACTGTGTAACTTATTGATGGCCAATCAGAAAACAGAGAGGGAGATACGAGGTTGCTGGGAATAATATACCCCAAGGACCTGCCCCCAGTGAGCTCCAGCTAGGCCAACCACCCAAACTTTCCACAGTATCCCAAAATAGCATTGCCAGTCAGGGATCAAGCATTCAAAACCTGAGGCTATGGGGGACATTTCATATTTAAGCCAAAATAGTAAGGAATTTGACTTTCCTCTCATTGGAGTAGGGAGCAGCCACAGGGTTTAAAACAAAGCGCTATTATTGAGACTTACTTTTTAGAAAATACTTATTTTGGGGAGCCAGAGAGATGGTTTGGTGGTTAAGGGCATTGGCTGCTCTTGCCGAGGACCAAGGTTCGGTTCCCAGCACCCACATGGCAGGTAGCTAGCAACTATCCGTAACTCTTGTTCCAGGGGATCCAACAGCCTCCTTCTGGTCTCTGCAGGTATTGTATGACATGGGTGCATTTACTTATATGCAGGCAAAACACTCATACACAAAAAATACAAATAAAACTTAAAAATATATTTATTTTTTATTTGTATGTGTGTGTGAGCGCGCGCGCGTGTGAACAGAACCCAGATCCTCTGCAACAGCAGCCATGCTCCTAACCGCTGAGCCATCTCTCCAGCCCATGGAGATGGTTTTTAAAGCCATGAGACCGATGGAGGTCAGTGAGAGACAGAGGGCAGACAGAAAAGGAGAGGAGCAGTGACAGAACTAGAACGCGTCAGTGGGAAAAAGTTGGAGCCTAAGGAGGAACTGATAAAAAGGCCAAGAAGGGACTAGAAATGTGGGAGGAAATCAGAGGAAAGCCCGTTATGGGTTTTTGTTTCTTTCTTGTTTGTTTGTTGGGTTTTTTTTTTTTTTCTTTTCTTTCCTTCCTTTGTCTTTGGTTTTCTTTCTTTTTCTTTTTACTCATTTCTTTTTGTGCTTGCTTTATTGTTGTTGTTTTTATCTGTTTGTTTGTTTGTTTTTGAGATGGGGGTGTCCTGTAGCACCAACTAGCCAAGAACTCGGAGATACCGGCTACCTCCGCCTCCCTGGGGTTAAAGGCGTGAGCCACCACACCCAGCTTTGTGCTTGTTTTTTGAAAGCCCATTATGATTGTCCCCTGTGTCAAAGGCTGGTGACAAATCAGGAAAGATGAGGACCAGGGGCCTGGAGAGATGACTCAGAGGATAAGAACCGCTAATACACATCTTTTTTTTTTTTTTTTTTTTTTGGTCTTTTTGAGATAGGGTCTCCCTGTAGCTCTAGCTGGCCTGGAACTCACTGTGTAGACCAGACTGACCTTGAACTCTTAGAGATCCACCTGCTTCTGCTTCCCGAGTGCTGGAATTAAAGATGTGCACCACCACGCCAGGCCTACACACATATAATTTAAAAAGAAAAAAGCACGGACTAAGAATTGACCCAAAGCCAAGGAATGAGATGACTGTTACAGGAAGGGGGAGGGATTGGACATTTTGTTTGCTTGTTATTTTAGGATGGAGAAACCAGCCATTTTCACGTTTATGAGACCGATTATGAGAAAGTGAAGTACAAGAGAGGAGAACTGCATAAGCGAGGGCTTTGAGAAGGCTAGAGAGCACTGGGATTGGTGGAGATGGAGGGTTGGCTTTAGATGTATGGACTGTTAACCTGTGATACAGTGGGATATAGAGTCATAGGTACAAATATGGTAGTTGATTTCTCTCTCTCTCTCTCTCTCTCTCTCTCTCTCTCTCTCTCTCTCTGTCCATACCATTCACCTATTTCAAATGTACAAGTCAATGGTTTTTAGTACATTTCCAAACTTGAACAACCTCTTCGTCTTTACAAATTTTCCTCTTGTGGATATTTCCTACAAAATGTGATATTTATTTTCTGGCTCTTTTATCACTTAGCGTAGTGGTTTTAAGGTTCAACTATATTTTATTCCTTTGGTCCTTTTCATGCTGGGATAATATCCCATTGTATGGATATACCACAGCTATTATTTTATCCATTCATCTATTGATGGATATTTGGATTGTTCTTACCTCTTGGCTGTCATCAACAAAATTGTTATGTGTACATTCATCTACAAGGTTTTTTGTGAATGTGGATTTTATTTTAGGGTATAACTAGCAGTGGGTTTACTGGGTCATTTGATAATTATGTGCTTACCCTTACAAGAAGTTGTCTGACAGTTTTTAAATTCTCTCCAGTAATGTATGAGGTTCTGATTTCTTTACCTCCTTTCTAATATTGTTATTTTGTTTGTCTTTTGGTTATAGTTGTTCTAGTGGGTGTGAAGCACCATGTCATGTAGTTTTGATTTGCATTGCCCTAATGAGGAGTGATGCTGAACATATTTTCATGTGCTTATTGGTTGGTTTTATATCTTTAGAGAGAATCTATTTAGGTCCTTTGTGTCTGATTAATTGGCTTTTGGGTTGTTTAATTTTTAAATTATCTAGTTGTAAGAGCTTTTTATATGTATTATGGTTATGAGTTACTTACTAGATACACAGTTGCAAATGTTTTATCTCATTCTGTGATTGGCTTATCTTTTCCCTGGTGATAATTATTTGCAGCATAAGTTTTGTTTTGTTTTGTTTTGTTTGAGACAGGGTAGGGTCTCCCTGTAGTCCCAGCTGGCCTGGAACTTACTATGTAGACCAGGCTGGCCTTGAACAGAGATCCACCTGCCTCTGCCTTCTGAGCACTGGGATTAAAGGTGTGCACCGCCACACCAGGCTTGGACTGTAAGTTTTAAATTTTTTTGTTTCTTGTTTGTTTTTGATAGAGTCCCCCTGTAGCCCCAGCTGGCCTGGAACTCCATATGTAGATCAGGTTGGCCAGGCTAGCTCTTGATCCATCTGTCTTTACCTCCTGAGTGCTAGGATTAAAGATGTGCATTACATGTCTGGACATTTAAATTTTTTAAATTTATTTTATTTTTATTTATATATCTGTGTGTGGATTTGTGCTTATGTATGCAGATGCTTAAGGAGGCCAGAAGAGGGCACTGGATCCCATAGAACTGGAGTTACAGGTGGTTCTGAACTGCCTAACATGGGTGCTAGGAACAGAACTTAGATCCTTGGAAAGAGCAGCACACACTCTTCACTGCTGAGCCTTTCCTTCAGTGTGTGTGTGTGTGTGTGTGTGTGTGTGTGTGTGTACACACATGTGTGGGTTGGATATGTGGATGTGTGTGAATTTGCATATCAAGGTCAGTAGGATGACTTCTGGTGGTGTTCCTGAGGCATTTCCCATCCTCATCGACCTAGAACTTTGCCAAGTAGGCTAAACTAGCAGCAAACTCCAGGGATCTGCCTGTCTCCACCTCCTGTCTCTCCATTGCTGGGATTATAAGTATGTACCATCGTGCCCGACTTCTTATGTGTGTGCTGGGGATGGAACTCAGGTCTTCATGCTTGCCAGGCAAGTGTTTTGTTTTGTTTTGTTTGAGACAGGGTAGGGTCTCCCTGTAGTTCCAGCTGGCCTGGAACTTACTATGTAGACCAGGCTGGCCTTGAACAGAGATCCACCTGCCTCTGCCTTCTGAGCACTGGGATTAAAGGTGTGCACCGCCACACCAGGCTTGGACCTGGTTAATGACGGAGCCAATCCATTATTTTCTTTGGTTCCTTGTTCTGTGCCTTGCTCAAGGCCATGAAGATTTGTCCCTTTCTGTTATTTATTTACTTGTACTCTTTAATTTTTATTTCTAATTGGATGGCATTTTCATTGTAAGTGCCATTATGGTTTTTGCCCTCTCCTTCCTCACTGCCCTCCCTGTCCCTCCATCCTGACTCTGGTGGGTTCCCTTCCTCCCTGCAAATAGACCCCCTTCTGCTTTAAGGTGGCACATATTTCTTTATCCTCTCCCCCCTCATCATCTCCTTTCTAGTTCCATGACGT
>NW_008343239.1:1039751-1049859 GCF_000622305.1 Nannospalax galili | reverse complement strand
ACACACACACACACACACACACACACACACACACATACACACGCACACACGATTTTAAATCTAGGCTTTGCATATGAGAGCAAACTTGCAGTATTTCACTATTTGTCCTTCTGTGTGAGTCTGGCTTATTTCACTTAGCATGATTCCCAGTTCCATTTATTCTCCTGCCAGTGTCACGATTTTGTATTTCTTTACAGATACATAACATTCCATTGTGTATGTATATCACATTTTCACTATCTAGTCATCTGCTCATAGACATCTAGGCTGGTTCCATTTCTTGGCTATTGTGAATAGAGCTGCAGTGAACATGGATGTGCAGGTGTCTCTGTGATTACACTGACTTAGAATCCTTTTGGTCCATACTCAAGAGTGGTAGAGCTGCATCTTTTGGTAGTTCTATTTGGGATGATTCTTTTTTTAAACTTTAACAAATAGTTTATGTTACTAACGTCTATAAATAGTCAAGGACTCTCCCAACCCAAAGTATTGGTCTACCTGTGGAAATAAACATGATTTTTCTCTTTTGATATATTGGTATAATAAATTATATTAATAACTATCTTAATAATGAGCCATTCTGTAATGCATTTCTGAATTAAATCTTAATCTGTTGGTGTGTATAACTGTTGTATATATTTGTTTTCCAGTAACAATAAGGTTTATAATTTCCTTGTGATTCTTTTACTCATGAATTATTTAGACCCTTAAACGTTTCAAGGGCAGTTTTTTTCTGCTTTTTAAAAATCAATTTCCAGTTTTATTGCATTGTACTAAGAGGTTGTGGCTTGCATGATATTGATTATTTAATTTTAGTTGAGAATTGCTGTATGTCCTGGTTAGAAGAGGGTCATTGTTGTGCCCTTATGCTTAAAATAATACGTAACCTTTAATTGTTACACCCAGAATGCCATTTATATCTGTCAATGCGCATTCTTTAACTTAGTCTTGTTATTTTTCTTCTATCTTTATTTATTTATTTATTTTGGTTATTTTTATTAGATTTTTACCAGTGTGAGATGTGTTAAAAATCTCCCAAAGTGGTTGTGAACTGGCTAATTCTTCTTTAATTTCATTAACTTTGGCTCTTTGTTTTTGTAAAGCAATGTTATTATGTGCATATGGGTTCAAGATTATCATGTCTTCCCAGAGAATTATTCCCTTGTTCTTTGTGTGATAACTCTTTCAATCCCCATCAAGCAACAATATTTTACTTCATGTTTGTATTGTAAAAATATCTTTGTCCTAGTTATTTGTCTGGTATGTTTTTAATATCTCTTTACTTTCAACATTTCTGAATCATAGTGTTTTAGAATTATTTCATAGCAGCTTTAATCAGTTTTCTTTTTTCATGGGTGCTAATGTATCTGTATTCATTTTTTAAAAGAATACTTTTTTAAGGATTTATTTTATTTTTAAATGTGTGTCTGTGTGTGTGTTGGTATGTGAACATGAGTGCAGGTACCCATGGAGCCCTGAAGAGGGTGTTGGATCTCCAAGAGCTGGAGTTAACAGGTGGTTGTGAGCTGCCTGATGTGGGTGCTGGGAAATGAACTCTGGTCCTCTGCAAGAACATTATGTACTCTTAACTGCTGAACCAACTCTCCGGTTTCCTGTATTCATTTTTAAATATTTATTTATGGGGTTTATTTTATGTGTATTAGTGTTTGCATGTATGATTGTGGGCCCATGGAGGCCAGAAGAGGGCATCAGATACCCTGGAGCTGGAGTTAAAGGCATTTGAGAGCTGTCATGTGGGTGCTGGGACCCAAACCCCAGTCCTCTGTAAGAGCATCAAGCACTCTTAACCACTGAGCCAGCTCTCCGGTGTCCCCAACCCATATTCTTTTCTGAGGTTTTGTGTTTTCATTATTTCTTGTTAAAATCTGCCCTGCTTCTAAAGAGCATATTATACTTTATTCCTTCTTTTTTCCCCCCCTCCCAATACTGGCTTGGAACTTATAGCCTCTATTTTTATTCTCCTAACCTTTATCTTTACATTGTTAGTATACACACATGGTTTAACATAATTCAAATTAAAATGTCTACTTTTCTTCCCAAACACACAACAATCTTAGAACACTTTAGTTCTGGTCATACCCCCATCTGTATCTTTTGCTGTTTAACATTAACCCCATATTGTTTAAAATCTCCTTGGTTTAAAGATCACCATTATCACTGTTGACTATTTTGATCTACAGCTGTTGGCCAGTTTCCTCACTGGCCTCTGTCGACTGCATCCTATACATTCTTTGTATATTCCATTCCCAACTGCCTTTCATAACCATTTAGATTTCTTCAAGGACAACCTATGTAAACTGTCTTCTTATTTATTTTTATTTTATGAGTATTTGCCTGCATGTGTGTATGTGTACCGCGTAGGTGCAGTGCCTGTGGACACCAGAAGAGGGTGTCAGATGCCCTAAAACCGGAGTTACAGGCAGTTGTAGGCCACCATTGTGGGTGCTGGGAATTGAACCCGGGTCCTCTGGAAGAGCAGCCAGTGCTCAACTGCTGAACCATCTCTCCAACTGAGTTTTCTATCACTTGTCCATTTAGATTTTTTTCTTCTTCTTCTTGCTGTTTGTGTTTTTTTTTAATTGAGCTTTTAAAATTTCATACATTTCCCATTCAAATCCAGACCCTCTCCCCATCCATGCCTCCCCCATCTCCCCATCAAACCCTATACACTCTGCCATACATGCCGAGTCTTATTCATTCAGGTGTTTATACCCAAATGTCCTTCAGTGTAAATGTGTCCACTGGAGTCTAGTCAGCCCATCCAGTGGTTGTATGTAAGTCATACTCTCCCTCACCCAGCAGCAGTCAGTCTCAAATGGTTCTCAATCTAGTACTGGGCACTAACTGTTTCTAACCTCCCCTTTGGGCCCTTGTTTAATTAAGCTGACATGGGTCCTGTGCTTGATGCCACCACTGCCTGAAAGCCTCCACCTCCCTGTGTTCATGAGCCAGCCCTGGCTCTTACAATCTTTCTGCCTCTTCTTCCTCGATGGTCCCTGAGCCATGGATGGGTGAGGTTCTGTATAGGAGTCCCATCCTACACTCTACAGTCTCTTATTCTCCAAAATTTGGCCAATTGTGGCCTTCTATGTATATCCCACTCTGATGTACATGGAAGCCTCACTGGTGAGAGTTGAGGAGTGCATTAGCCCTCTCTCTATCCCCTATTCTGCTATGTTCCATGAGTCTTAGTTGTAGAGATTTGACTGCAGATGTATCACCTAGTACTGGGCATCTCCCAGATGTATGTTCTCTGTGCCTGACCAGATGTGCAGGTCTGCAGTAGCCTCCATCTGTTGCAAAAAGAAGCTTCTTTGATGAGTGCTGTATGGAATACTTGTCACTCTAAGGAGGTCTCTCTTGTCTGGCAGAGTTCCCTGCCAAGCAGCTCCCAGGTATACATATGCATTAATGTTCAGACATCGTATGTGCATTTCTCATAGGGTTTCTAAGGCATCGCTTTTCCCTCTGGGTTTCCTACACCCCCCACCCCCGAGATTCACTCATCTCTACTCTTTTTTCTTCCATCTGGCCTCCCTCCTCCCTCCCTCCCTAGTCACAGAGCCCCCATTATCCCTACCCTCCCCCCAATATCTCCCAGTTCCTTCCATCTTTCCTCTCCTGACTTCCCTCCCTCCCGTACACAATGGTCCCTTGCATAGCCCTTCCTCCTCTCCTCCCTGCTGATTACTCTCACTTTCTCCACCTCCCTCAGGTAACATCTGTTTCCTATTGTCCCCCTTTCAGGTTGTTTCTTTTCCTTTACCTCCATGTGTCCTTTTCCTTTACCTGGCTCCTGGTTAGATTTTATTTTGAAATATTTTTTAATTTTAATTTTTACTCGCATGTGTGAAAATTTCATGCATGTGTCTTGATCACATTCACCCTCAACTCCACACTCCATATTTTAATACTAGTAGTTTAGCTAGGTATAGAATTGTGCTCTTTCTGTCGCTCTTCCTTCCTCTTTCTCCCTGTTTTTCTTGCTCCTTCTTTTTTCTTTATTTCCCTCCCTCCCTCCTTCTCTTCCTTCTACAGTGCCTCATAGCAGCCAGTGCTTGCCTTGAATTCCAGATCTTCCTGCATCATCTTCCTGAGTGCTGAGATTGCAGGTGTGCACAGCAGGGCTACTGCCTTTCTTAAACCCTGTAATTTTGGTCATTATCTCTTTAAATAGTTCCTTTCCCCCTGTACTAGTGATTTTTCTTGTTGCCGTGACAAATACCTACAAAAGCAACTTAAGGACAAAAGGGTTTATTTGGTCTCCTACTTTGAGGGGACAGTCCATCATGGAGGGGAAGGGTCAGTGACAGCTCTAGCTATGAGGGCAGGAACATGAGGCCACTGGATGCATTGGCTCCACAGTCAGGAAGCAGAGACAGATGAAGGCTAGTGCTCAGCTGACTTTCTCCTTCCTATTCAGTCTGGAACCCCCAGACCATGGAGTGTTGTCACCCACATTCAGGGTAGGTCTCCCCTCTTCAGTTAAACTTCTCTGGCAACACCTTCACTGATATACCAACAAGCTTTGTCTCTTAGGTGATTCCAAATCCCATTTAGATGACAATCAAGATCATCAGTCACATCGTTGTTCTCAGGATCAGCCTTTGAAATGCCAGCCATATGTAAGGAGTAGAGCATAACTCTGTGGTGAGAACATGGATCCTGGAGAGGCCACTTGGGTTTGACCTTTCCTCTAGAACACAATAACCAGAGAAAATTATTTCAGCTCTCTGTCCATCTATCTATAGATTGAAGATAATCACATTAACAAACTCTTAGGTGAGTATGAGAATAAATGAGCTGAAATACATAAGGAGTTTAAGATAGCTCCCAGCCAGCTCATTGTTAGCCTGGTTCTTAGTGTGCCATGGAATTCAGAAGAGCCCTGGTGCTGACACTGACCTGTTTCATGCGGGTCATTATTGCAAATTACCTGGAAGGCACCTGACCTTCTTTGGTCCCTGGGGGAGGCTTTGCTGCGGGAGTCTCGGTGATTAATGGCATTGTTTGGGGCTTTCTTATTCTAGTCTTCTTAGCATTTCAATCTTGTATTTTCCCTATATTCAACCTGGGTGTTTATGTCAGATTCATCTCCAGGAGGCCTGCGCCTCTTACTTCACTACCTAAGCTGTTCCCAAACTCCAGAAATGTGTTTTTAAAATTTCAATCACTGTTTTTTATTTCTAGAAAACTCCATGGAGAGCTTGGAAATTGACATACTTGTTTTATGGTTTCCTGTTCCTTCCATTATTGCTTTGATTGTTTTATTTTCTTTCTTTCTCTTTCTTTCTTTCTTTCTTTCTTTCTTTCTTTCTCTCTCTCTCTTTCTTTCTTTCTTTCTTTCTTTCTTTCCTTTTTTTCTTTTTAAATCTTTTGAGACAGTATCTCATTATGCAGCCCAGGTTGGCCTTGAACTCATTATGAGGCTCTGGCTGGCCTTGATTTCACAACAGTCCTCCTCCCTCAGCCCTCCCAGAGTTCTGGAACTACAGAAATGAACCACCATATCCAGATTGATTCCTTCTTTGATTCAATAATTTAAAATAGAATAAATAACCTAAAGAATAAATAAATGAATGCAGATCCGATTCTGCCCTGAGCTCAGGGTTTGGTCTGTTTGTTCATCAGCTGACTTCATGATGAATCATTTCCTTGTATGGTTTCTGTGTAATATTCTAGGGAAGCAAAAATTATCCTAACTAATTTAAGATTTTTTTTTTATGGTAGCCCTGTGCTTTCTGAATTGTCAAATTACCAAGTCAGACACTTCAGGAATTGTCTCTGCTGTGAGCTGGCATGAGCATATCAGTTTGGGATCTATTTTTCCTGTTATATCTATGCGTGGGGGTGGAATCCCAGCACCACATAGGTAGCGTTGTGTGGATTCCTCAGCCTTAGAGCAGGCTTGGTACGTGTGAGGGTTCCTTTCCTTCTGGAAGACTGCTTCTTCCTACAAGGATTTTTTTTTTCCTGCTTTTCTTAGAGCTTGAGGATTTTGTTTTATTTTATTTATTACATTTGTGTGTGTGTGTCTGTACACACATACATACATGCGTGCATCCCACAGTGCGTGTGTGGAGGTCAGAAGACAACTTGCAGGAGTCCTTCTCTCCTTCCATCATGTGGGTCCCAAGGATTGAGACCTTACCTTCAGCTACAGTTCTTATACAGCACAAGCCCACATGTGCCTAGGAATGACACTGCCCACAGTGGGCTGGACCCTCCTACATCAATTAGCAATCAAGAACTGCCTCACGGACATGCCCACAGGCCAATCTGATGGAGGAAATTTTTTAACTGAGGTTTCCTCTTCCCAGGTGTGTCAAGTTGACGACCAAGATTAGTCATAGTCATCATGTTTATCTTACAAGGGCCCAGGCTACACTTCTGGGGGGCCTCCAGGATTGGACCTCTGAGGTTCTTTCATCATTTGGGGCTCTTGTTCATTCCTGCATCATCTATTCCTTCTCCTCTTCCTCCTGCTCTTCCTCCTCCTCCTCCTCTTCCTCCTCCTCCTCCTCCTCCTTTTCTTCTTTGCTTATCAGTCTCTTCTTCCTCTAACCCCCTCCTCCTCTTCCTCCTCCAAAATAAAGCAATCTTGCAAGTGTGTATTTAACTATCCTTCATTCTGTTTTATCCAGCATTTCTGTGCTTTCGGAGCTGGGGGCTGGTGCTGAGAAGGCTGTGTGCCTGGCATGATCTTTTATTTAGATTTTCTGCACCTATAGTGGCAAGCAAAATTAATCTGTGATTTTATTTTTCTTTCATCTTTGGCAGATTTTAGTACTAGGGTTATGAGTTATTCATAAAATTAATTAGGAAGTTTTCCCCTTTATCCTCTGGAACATTTTAAAAAGCATAGAAAATGTCTTTTCCTCGAAGGCTGGAACTATCCGAAGACAATGCCTTTTGGGTGGGGAATGTTTGTCTCACACTTATTTTCTATCCCACTGTTACGCATTTTAAATTAGTTTGTATCACTTTTGCCTCCCTAGACTATCATACGTTCAACCAAAATCTTAAAATCTATTAGTCTAGAATTCTATGTGACATTCTCATATTTTAACAACTTTTTATACATCTGCTATTATCTCTTTTTCATGTTTTCCTTCTGCACCGCCCCCCTCCTTTTGTTGTACTGGGCATGAAACTCAGGGCCTTCAGCATGCTAAACAGGCACTCTTCTGTCAAACCATGCCCTCAGCCCCTTCACTGGGGGATTCTAGGCAGGTGCTCTACCACTGAGCCACACCCCAGCCCCTCACTGGGGGATTCTGGGTGTGTGCTCTAACAGTTAGCTATGTAATACCCCCCAAACATTTCTTTTATTCCTCAGGCCTGGGACCTCTTTCTTGATTGGAACTTTCCTGGATGGGTTTATTTTCTTGGCCTTTGTAAGAAGCAGCTATTGGATTTTTTCAGCCTTCTGTTGAACATTCGAAACTCAGCATTTTCCTTTATTATCTTAAACACTTGTCAAGACTTATTTCTTATTATTTTTCAAATTTTTGAAGTTGAATGTCCAGGTCATTTGTTATCTTTTTTTTTTAAAGAATGAGACACTCACTGATAGTCTCCTCTGAGCATAGTCTGACTACATTCCATAAGTTTTGATAGGCATAAGTTTTTATTATCATAATTTTTCATAGTCTAAAATTGCTGTTTTTATTTCTTCTTTGATGTGAGAGAAGTGTTCAGGAGAATACTTTAGAGCTTCTATTTTTCTTTTATTATTAATTTCTACCTGGATAGTAATATATCCTGTACAGTTTTGAAAAATTACCATACTTTCATGAACTTGAAATGGCTGCTGATTGTAATGCACAGCACTATTTTTTTATACCAGTAAAAAAGGAAATAAAAACCCCACCACTACTTTAACATCTCATCAATTATCTGAAGCATCCTGGTTTCAGAGATGATGTCAAAAAAGATAAAGGACACCTCGGAATGTATGAAATGTGGTTCACTTGTTCATCAGTTCAACTGCATTGTGATCAGAGGATGGCATGTACATTGTATTTCTTCTTTGTAATATATTGTAACCAGACATGTAGTCTGCCATTACTTTAGCAAAACTTTTTCCTGTATTCATTAAGTGCACTACATGCATGCAATGCCTGCAGAGGCCAGAAGAGGGCATCAGATCCCCTGGAACTGAAGTTATAGATGGTTGCTAGTTGCCATGTGGGTGCTGGGAACCAAACCTAGGTCCTCTCTGTAAGAGCAGACAGTTGGTTCTTAAGCCATCTCTTCAGTTCCCCCATCACCTAAAAATTACTTTTAAAAAATTTAATTAGTGTGTGTGTGTGTGTGTGTGTGTGTGTGTGTGTGTGTGTGTTCATAAGTGCAGGATCTGCAAAGGTCAGAAGAGGGTATCAGATTTCCTAGAGCTGGGGTTATAAGTGGTTGTGAGCTGCCCAGTATGGGTGTTGGGAACCAAACTTTGATCTTCTGCAAGAGCAGTAGGGGCTCTTAACTGCTGAGTCTTCTTTCCAGCCCTCCCTCACTTTTTATAAAGGTTTTACATGCAGTAGAGAATAACGTTTATCGTTTATTTATGTATTAAGTGTATGAGTGTTTTGCCTGTATGTATGTAAGTACACCTGTGCATGTAATGCCTGTATAGGTCAGAGGAGGGCGTCAGATCTCCTGGAACTGGAATTATGGGTGGTTGTTAGCCCCCATGTGGGAGCTGAGAATTGAGCCCAGGTCCTCTGCAAGAGCAGCCAGTGCTCTTAACTGCT
The DNA here is from genome assembly GCF_000622305.1 of Nannospalax galili. Lineage (NCBI taxonomy): Eukaryota > Metazoa > Chordata > Mammalia > Rodentia > Spalacidae > Nannospalax > Nannospalax galili. Next base: position 1,041,088 of record NW_008343239.1, on the reverse strand, counting down.
GAGACAGCTCCCCAGCCCCAAGAATAATTTTTTAAAATTTGTTGGCTATAGGAATATGTATTTCTATGCATTCTGTACAGTCATGTGTGCATACACACAGGTGTGTATAAAATCAAGGTTGGAACTGTGCCTCTCAAATCTGTATCTTTATTAACTTAAAAAAAAATCCCACAGTCATTCTGCTTTTGGATGAAAACTGAAAATCTTCCACTCTGATGATGGATTTGTTAATTTTCTTTGTGATGGTGATATTATGATATTTTGGTTCATCCATAGTTCCTGGCTCATAACTTCTTCAAGCCATAGAAACAAAAATTTCCCTTCCTCATGGAAGGTCAAATGTTCTAATCTTTCCTTACCTAATGCTGACAATTATTGAAATCTTTATCTTTCAATAAAGAAGTTCTCTAAGCAGCCATATCTGATAGTGGATCAGAAAACTCCCATTTCAGAAGGGGCTGTACCCACTACCTTGCTGCCCAATGCTGAAGCAGACAGGCCTTGCTAGGTTTCCCTGCCCAGTCTGTCATCACATGTTTTTGTCTAATCACATTTCTGCACTGGTGTCCATGTTTTGATCACTCTTATGCACTGAAATCTACAAAAATCCAAAGGACAGGGTTGTGAGAGCTTCTGGATAGCTGAACAGGTTCCTGGAGGAGGCTATTCATGGACAGGACTTGGAAGCGCCATACTCCTTCTGTGATGGTTAGTTTTAACTATCAACTTGACACAATCTACAATCACCTGGGAAGAAAGTATTGATGAGGGATTACCTAGATAAGGGTGGTCTATAGACATGCCTGTAGGGGATTATATTTATTATTAATTGATGTGGGATGACCCAGCCCACAGTGGGAGGTACCATTCCCTAGGTAGGTGATCCCAGGCTTTATTGAGATGGCTCAGCAGTTAAGAACACTGACTGTTCTTGCAGAAGACCTGAGTTTGAATCCCAGCACCCATATGGCAGCTAACAACTGTCTGTAACTCCAGTTCTAGGGATCTGACACCCTCTTCTGACCTCCGCAGCATTGCACGACATGGGTGCACTCACCTACATGCAGGCAATACACAATACACATAAAATAAAAATAATAAATAAAATATATATTTTAAGTTATTTATTTATTAACCACATACTTAGAAGAAGCATTTCATTACAACAGCATTGACATAGTCAATAACAGTTTCCTAAGCTAAGATGCATCTCTTTCAAAATTGGCTGAAAATTTTTAGGTTTACAGTTGAATTATTACAGTTATACAATATTGTACTCAGTATAAACCCTATAAGACATAAAATTAAATGAGGTTTTAACCTTTAAAAAAGATCTC
>NW_008343239.1:1022413-1039525 GCF_000622305.1 Nannospalax galili | reverse complement strand
ATATCTGATTATTACTAGTCACAGTCGGTTACTTTCTGAGCTCCTTGGCATCTGAACATGGATATAAAGCTGTCAGGTAGATTTCAATAGTAATATTTTTCACACCTACTAATTATTAAGGAGCAAATTTTTATGCTTTGAATAATAATAATTATTTTTTAAATCATTATTTTTAAAATTTTAATAACTACATGATTAGAAGAAGCATTTTTTAAAAAAAGCTATCTAGCCATCAGCCTGTGAGTAAGCATGCCAACAGCATTCCTCCATGGTTTCTACTGTGCCTCTGCTGTGAGTGAGTTCCCTGATGGGAGGTGATGCTTCAAGAAAAACCAAGCAGGCCCGCCTTCTCCATCCTGCCTTGACTTCCCTCTATAATGGACTGTGCCTAGAGGAATAAAACAAATAAACTCTTTCCTCCCCTAAGTTGCTTTTGGTGAGAATGTTTTATCACAGCAACAGGAAAGGAACTAGAATACATGGTCCTGCAGAGCTCAAAAACACTAAATGAGAAATTTCAGAAATAAACCATTTAAATTTCAAATTGCACACCATTCTGGGTAGGATGGTGCATTCTCTTACTGAGTTCTGTTCTACCCCACATGAGATGTGAATTGTCTGTCCAGCATATCCATGCTGTATGTGTTACCTGCCTATTAGTCACTTAGTGTCTATCTCCATTTATTAACCACTGTGCTATTGCCATGCTTTTCTTCAAAATAACCCTTATTTTACTTATTAATACCTTAAAGCCCAGTAGTGGAGATGCTGACAATTTTATCAAAGTGCATTGTACTAGTTTTAGTTTGTTGTTAGTTACTATCATTAATATCTTACTGTGCCTAATGTATTAATTCAATTTCATCATCGGTATATATGTGTGAGGAAATAACCCCAGTATATATGGGGTATAGTAGTACCAGTTTATGAAATTCACTGGGGACCTTTGAATTGTACCCTGCAGAGAACGGGGGGACGATGGAATCTGTCTTTTCTTCCTAGTAAACTTTAAGATTTTTTCTCTGTTTTTGTTATTCTGGAGTTTTAGCAAGATAGGTATATTTAATGGTTTTTACCCTCTATTTTGTGTACATTTTAAATACAAGGAATCACGTTTCTTCAATTCTGAGACATTCCTAGCTGCTATTCTGCAATTTATTGTTACTCATCTATCCATAATTTTGTTTCAAAAGCACCCCATTAGAATTGCCTATTAGGTGAACAGGTGGCTTTTTAAAAATTACCAATTTCAAACGATTCCAGAGTTTACTTTTAGTTGCCTAAATATCTATTTAATAATTTATTTGAATATTCCACTAACATAAATATATATTTTCTACTTTCTTCTGTTAAAAATAGTGCTGTAACCCACATTTTTGTCTCTCACATTTTGTTATATTCTTTTTATTACATTTTGATTAGATAATGACTTCTATTGAAATTTCTTTTTCTGTTGTCTAATATGAGCCCAGTTTTCTAAATAACCTCTGAGAAAACTGTATTCTGTTTGCTGAACACAAAAGTGAGAGAGAAAGCTAGATTTTTATTAGTCAGATCCTTAATAGTCTTTTTAAAAGATTTATTTAATTTTGTGTATATGTGTGCATGTATGAGTGCAGTGCCTATGGAGTCCAGAAGAGGGTGTCAGGTCCCTTGGAGTTATAGGCAGTTGTGAGCTGCCCAGTGTGTGCTGGATACTGCTCAGTTCCTCTGCAAGAGCAGCTCTTAACCGCTGAACTATCTCTCCAGCCCAAGATTCTTAATATTCTTCACTTAAGTTTTCGTTGTTTTATTTTGTGATTTTATTTCCTTTCTTTCTTTCTTTCTTTCTTTCTTTCTTTCTTTCTTTCTTTCTTTCTTTCTTTCTTTCTTTCTTTCTCCCTCCTTCCTTTTATTTATTTATTTATTTATTTATTTATTATTTCCCTATAGCCCCAGCTGGCCTGGACTTCTATATGCAGACCAGACTGCCCCTGCCTTCTGTTTCCCTGTACTAAGATTAATGGTGTGTGCCACTGTCCTAGTTTGTCTCTCCATTGCTCTGACTAAACACTGACCACTAGCAACTTGGGGAGGAAAGAGTTTATTTGGTTTACATCTCCTGGGTCACAGTTCATCAGGGAGTCCAAGATAGGAACTCAGGGTAGGAACCTGGAGGCAGGAGCTGGAGCAGAGGCCATGGAGGAACGCTGCTTACTGGCTTGCTCCCCTAGCCCCTGCTCAGCCTGCTTTCTTATGCAACACAGGCCCACCTGCCCAGGGGTGGCACCACCCACAGTGGGCTGGGCCTTCCCACATCACTCAGCAGTCAAGAAGATGCCCCACAGACATGGCCACAGGCCAGTCCTATGGAGACAATTCCCCAATTGAGGCTCCCTCAACCCAGGTGTCTCAAGTTGACACTAAAGCTATCCAGCACAGCCACCAAGCCCAGGTTGGTGATTTTGATTTTTGAGACTAGGTCTCACTCTGTAGCCCTGGTTGGCCTTGAACTTATAATAACCTTCCTGCCTCAAATCCCTGAGTGCTTCATGCAATTACAGCTCTGAGCAGCTATTCCCTGCTCTTCTTTACTGAATTTTAACTGCATAATTTTCTCATTAAAATGTGTTAAAATCTTGAGGACTTGGAATTTGTCTTGCCCTGATCTTTCCTTTATGTTCTTTGAAGCTATGTTGTGAAATGTACTTTGGCTCTTTGGCAGGTCACCCTGTGGGGCTGACTCCTGGCCACAAAAGCCTTCAGAGTTGGACTCTTGGGCTCTGCTTGGGCCTCTGACCTCTGAGTGTCTGCCCAGCCACTGACCCTGATCAGCTCCTATGATTTGGATAAATGTCCCCCAAAGTCCACAAATTAAAGGCTTGGTGCTCAACTGTTGGCACTGTTGAGAAGTTAGTGGAACCTTTAAAAGAGGCAGGACCTATCGAAAGGAAGTTAGATCAGATGGGCCATTAAGGTGATTCCTACTACTTCCTGGCTGCCATGAGGTAAACAGGTCTCTTCCACCACATGCTCCCCCCATGATGTACAGCACTGCCACAGGTCCAAAGCAGCAGGGCCAAATGATCATGGATTGAGACCTGTGCAGCTGTGAGCGAAAGCAAACCTTTCATCTTTTTTAAATTGATTGTCCCAGGTTCTTTGTCACAGCAACAGAAACCTAACATACCAGCTTTTCTCTACAGCCCCCCCCCCTTTATGTTTCTTTGATTCTTACAGTAGGAATTTAGGAAGAAGTGGAATTAAACAAGTGGTGTTTATTACTGTCTTTTGCCCAGAAGCCCCTCTCCTTCTGCTGTTGCCTTTTCAAGCATGAAAATTATTTTCTCATGATGCAACTGCATTTCCTTCCCAGTTCCAAGTTCTCAGTTGCTTGGGATGAATGTTTCATGGAAATGTTTGTAACAGGAAGGGACAATTCTAGCACCCTCTGAAGGTGGAGGACACAGGTACTAGCTCTGACTTTGCATTTGTGACCTGGGGACACTCAATATATACGTGGAAGCAACCAAACACATATAATATATATATATATATATACACATAGTATATATTACATATATACATGTTATATATAAATGTTTATTCCTACATGTGCATACCTATAATAAAGCTTACTTTATAAATTGGCCCTAATAAGAGATTACAGTATAAATCACTTGAAACCTATGAAATGCTTGTGTAATAATGGAATGTTCCATACAGTATTTGACCATGGCTGACTATGGCTAAGGAAACCACAGAGGTGGGAGGGGGCCGCTGTGCTCCTCTCTTGTCACAGGGCATCATGGGAACTCATGGCCATCAGTCAATGGGGCATGCCTACTGGGCCTGCCATGGAGAGGTCATGTCTTTTCCTAAGAGAGAGCCACACAGCTGGGCCGTCAGAAGCCCCTGCCCAGCCATTTGAGGGGCCTTAGTACAGAGTAAATAGGCAAAGGAGGTGACCATCATAAATCTGTTCTCCACCTGCAGCCGGACTGGCCTTTTTGAAAGGGAAAATTCCCAACTTTCCTCTCCTCATGCAACCAGACCTGTGTGAGGAGCGCGCTGCCCGCACTATCCCCTGTCCCTGCCGCTCCATGGAGGCTTAACCTTGCACCCGGCAGGGTGGCACACTGAGGGCTCTTGTTCAGAGGTGTTGCTGGGAACCCTATAGGGGTAGTTCTGGGTTCTCAGTGCTGCGCACTGACCAGCACACAGGGGTTTGTGAGACAGAGATGAAGTAAAAGGTGCAGAGGCGGGAGGGAGGGAGGAGGCGCTGAGAAGCAGGGAGGGAGGGCTGTGTTGCGCCAAGCTCCTGGGCTCGCTGTTCCCATCCCCTGCTTCTGCGGCACTGTTCCCAGCGGGTGCCAACTCTGAATGCCTGTTTAAGTCACTCCACGAAGCTCAGCTTCTCAATCTGTTTTTTATTTGCAAGGGCCAGATCCGTCTTCCTTTTTTAAAAGTCAAGCTTCTGAGAAAGTCATTTATATTCACAGTGATTCTCCTTTCAAATCGCCTCTTTGAATGGGGTGTTTGGAGTTGTGGATCCCAGGGACTGTGCTAGAAGAGGCTGAGGGTGGCAGTCTCCTTGACAGAGTTCCTGGAGCTGGTGGGGGCACAGAGGCGGGGGTCGTCTGTAAACAGATGGGATCTGTGGCAGGCCCTTTAGCCTATTCACTGACAGGTCCATTTTCAAAGTGACTTGTGGCTGACTTTCCTGGGTGTTATGTTTTGGGGGTTAAATGTCTCCTACAGGCTCATATGTTTGGACACTGGGGCCCCAGCTGATGGAGCTGTTTTGGGGAAGTTATAGAGCATTTAGGAGGTAGGGCTGAAATGGAGGAAGTGGGTCATGGGAGGGGAGGGCTTGGGGTGTAGATCCCTGCCCTGGTTCCAGTCTGAACTCTACTTCCTGGTCCACCAAGACGTGGAGTTTGAGCTTCATGGTCCTGCTGCCATCAGCGCCCCCCCACAAGCTCCCGCATCATGATGGCCTGCAGTCCTCTGAAACTGTGAACCAAAATACATCTTCCCTCCCTTAAGTTGCTTCATCACAGACACGAGAAAAGTAACTAATACTTTGGGGAAAAGGAAAGCTGGTTATGCTTAACATAGTGACTGAGTCTAATGTTAGTGCACATTGAGGTTAGACTCTGTCCTCATACCTTGGGATAGTCTGGTCAGTTAAGAAGCACACAGGGGGCTGGAGGGATGACTCCCCAGTTAAGAGCACTGGCTGCTCTTGCTGAGGACTCATGTTTCGTTCCCAGCACTTACGTGGTGGCTAACTGCCATTGTAACTCCAGTTCCAAGGGAATTTGACACCCTCTTCTGACCTCCGTGCTGTACTTACATACATGCAGACAATTCACTCCAACACTTAAGTTAAAAATAAAAAATAAAGTTTTTAAATTAAAAAAGAAGCACACAGTAGGTTTATTTGTGCTACCTAGAAAAGATAACAAGAAGCCATTCTTAAATCATAAGCAATTGATAGAGCAATATTACATATATATGATTTTTTAAGATTTATTTTTATTTATGTGTATTTGTGTGCTTGTGTGTGGGTATGTGCACATGTGAGTGCAGTGTCAGAGGAGGCCAGACCAGAAGAGAGTGCCAGAATCCCTGCAGCTAGGGTCACAGGTGATTTTATGCCACCAAACATGGGCTCTAGGATCTGAATTCACCTCCTCTGGAAGAGCAGGAAGCACTCTTCCACGTCTGTGTAATTTATGACTCAAACCCACATACACTCCAAAAGCCACAACTGTTGTGTCCTCAGAAAAAAATCTAGGAGGAATCCTGTCAGTGGTTCCAGTATGGAGCAGACCAACTGGGGGTAACTTTCAAAGGAATCTTCACTTTAATCATGTCGTTTGAAGATCTTTTTTTGTGAGACTGTTTTCCTGGATACTAGTGTATAGATTTAGAATTGGGAATCAGTAGGGCTTACCCTCAGCTTCTGGAATTTTTTTTTTCTTTGAGTGACTATGTTGAATAATTTTTACCCAAAGTTTAACAGGCCTCCCCCCAAAGCTATTTGATAGGTGATTTATAAGTAAATTATATGTGTAGTTTAGGTCATAGGTCGGAATAGTTTCTGAAAGGTCTCTGTTGTATCTACTCAGCTGTGAAGTATGAAATAAGAATGGGAACAAGTGGGTGTGTCTGTGTACCAATAAAACTTTATTTATAGCTATGGGGTTGGAGAATTGGCTCAGCAGCTAAGAGCACTGGCTGCTCTTGCAGAGGACCCAGGTTCCATTCCCAGCATCTATGTGACAGCTAACAACTGTCCGCAAATCCAACACCCTCTTCTAACCTCTGCAGGTACTTCACAGCTCGGGAGTACTTTTATGCATGAAGGCAGTACACTCGTACACATAAAATAAAAATAATAAATAAAATATTACATTTTTTTTATTTACAGCTGAACCTGGTGGCACTTGCCTTGAGAAGCAGAGGCATATGGGTCTCTGTGAGATTGAGGCTAGCCTGGTCTATGTAGTAAGTTCTAGGTCAGCTGGGGTTACAAGGAGATGCTGTCTGAAAAAAACCACTTCGTTCATAGGCCTGGAAATGTGGCTTAGTGGTGGAACACTTACCTGGCATATGCAAGGCCCTGGGTTTGATACCCAGCACTGAACAAAGCAAATGAATTTTTTAAAGTTTGTTTAAAGAAACAGGTGGACTTGGAGAAGTGTCTTTGTGGTTAAGAGCATATATTGCTCTAGCAGAGGTCTCAGGTTCAGCTCCCAGCAACCGTATTAGACAATTCACAACCACCTGTAGCTCCAGTTTAAGGGGATCTGCCCTCATCTGGCCTTCACTGCAACTGCATATATGTTGTGCACATAAACACAAGCAGGCACACACACAGAGATAAATTAAAAAAAAAACTTAAAAGGAAAAAGAAAGAGGTGACTGACAAGTTTGGCCTATGAGCCGTAGTTTGTGGGTTCCTGGTTTGACTGATCTAGAGACACAGAGGGACAAGGAGATAAAGTGGAAAATGGGAATGTGTTAAGCTTTTCCGTTTGTTTGGTTGGTTTTTGGTATTTTTAAAGACAGACTCTTGCTATAGCCCCAACTAACCTGGGACTCTCTATGTAGACCAGGCTGGCCTCGATCTCACAGAGATCTGCCTGCCTCTGCCTCCTGAGTGCTGGAATCAAAGGTGTATGCCACCACACCTGGCAGTATGTTAGACTTTTAATCAGAACAGTTATGTTGAAAGAATTGTTTGAAGACCTACAAAATTGAAAGAAAAAAAAAGCCTTTTTTATTATTTATTTTTATCTGTTATATTTATCTTATGTGTATGTGCATATTACCTGCATGTAGGTAAATACACCCATGTCATGCAGTGCCTGCAGAGGACAGAAGATCCCCTGGAACTGGAGTTACAGACAGTTGTTAGCTGCCATGTAGGTGCTTGGATTCAAACCCAGGTCTTCTGCAAGAACAGCCAGTGTTCTTAGCTGCTGAACCATCTCTCTAGCCTTATTTTTATTATTTTTAATTATATGTGTCTGGGTGTGGGTACAAGCATGTGAGTGCAGGTGCCCATGGAGACCAGAGGCCTGGCATATTACAGGCTGTTGTGAGCTGCTGAGAGTCTGTGCATGAGCAGTACACGTTCTTAACCACTGAGCTACCTCTCCAGTTCCCCAAAATGTTTTTCTTGAACACTGTCCTGCAGTCTCTTCCAGCTGCACAGTGTGAGGCTAGGGCTGTCAGAACCCAGGAGTGAGATCCTTTGAGGACAGCCCTCTCTATGGCTCTTGGGGTTGAGAGTCCTCTGAAAGGTACCTCAGTGGCTTCCAGATCCTATGCAACTTTGAGGCCTGAGTTTGCACATGACTGGAACTTAGTTAACATTCAGGGGGGGAAACAGGGCTCAGAGTGGCCTGCTGAGCCCAAGGGAGGCCCCAGAAGTCAGACTGGAACATTCTGTTTCTCAGGTTTGGAAAGTGGCCTGTGGTATCCCTGCACTGGGTGCTGAAAGGTGCCCCTGGCTTCCTCCATGCCGTGAGAAGCTGCTGTGTCTCACTCAGTTTTCCTCAGGATCATGTCTGATCAGTGGCTCAGAGGCTGATGCTGAGGCAGCGTGGGCAGGACAGGAAGAGCCCATTAGTGTGTAGTAGTCCACGTTAATTAGGCATTGACTGGAAATAGACCATGTGTGTCTGGGACTGAGCACTTCACATACTATGTGACTGGAGAAATCAGGGGGCTCCCAGAGGGAGGATGGCGTTAGGTCTTCTGTGTCCACTTAAGCCCATCAGACTGTATGTGAATATGCATGTGTGTGCACCTACAAATGTGGGAACACATTAGTTAGCAATTGATTACTGTGACTGAAATGCCCAACAGAAATAGTTTTTAAATTTTTATTTGTGTATAAGCATTTTGCCCGCATGCATTTAATTGCACCCATGTCATGCAATACCTGCAGAAGCCAAAAGAGGGCATCAGATCCCCTGGAACTGGAGTTACAGATGGTTATAAGCTACCATGTGGATGCTGGGAACTGAACCTGGGTCCTCTGCAAAAAACAGCCAGTACTCTTAGCCACTGAACCATCTCTCCAGCCCTCAACAGAAACAGTTTTCTTTTTGGCTCACAGTATCAAAGGGATCATCAGTCCATTGTGACAGGGAAGGCATGACAGAGCAAAGCAACCCAGCTGACATTATGGTGACCCAAGATAGAGAAGTGGCCAGGGACGATATGCTGCCAGGGGCCTACTTCCTCCAGTTAGGTCCCGTCCTAAGATTCCACAACCTCCTAAAATAGTGCTACCAGCTGGGCACAAACTTACAAAACATGAGCCTGTGAGGGATATTTCATATTTAGTCTATCAGTGAACAGAGGAAGATTCCAACATCTCGTTCCATCCTCCTCCAGATAATCCTGTCTGCCTGTGTCTTCAGAGTCCATTGAATTAGAAGGAAGAAGGTAAATCCTACTGGTCCAGGAAGGAAGAGGGGACGGGGTTATACTGAGAACAGAGTCACTTCAGCAGAGGCAAGAAGGGTCTAAAAAGTGAGAGGGGCTGAGGTAGGAGGCTGGAGGCTGGGCACAGGGCATTGACAGAGGTGAGAGAGGAAAAGGTAGATATCAAGACAGAGGTGGAGATGGAGGACTCCACACATGTCCCTTTTGTTATCTTGGTGAGGTTTGAAAACAATTAAAAGTTGTTATTTTTTAAAATAGTTTATTATTTTTATTTTTTGAGTGTATTGCCCGCATGTATGTGAGTGCACCCGTGTTGTGCAATGCTGCGGAAATCAGAAGAGGGCCTCAGATTCCCCTGGAGCTGGAGTTAAGGACGGTTTGTAGCTGTCATGTGGGTGCTGGGAATTGAACCCGGGTCCTCTTCAAGAGCAGTCAGCTCTTAACCGCTGCGCCATCTCTCCAGCCCCCAAAGTTGCTATTTTTTAATATTTTGTTTATTTTTTATTTTATGTGTATGAAGTATATTGCCTGAATATATGTAACTGCACCTGTGTTCTGCAATGCCCAGAGAGGTCAGAAAAGGGCATTGGATTCCCTGGAACTGGAGTTGTGGACAGTTGGTAGCCACCATGTGGGTGCTGGGAATCAAACCTGGGCCCTTAACAAGAGCAGTCAGTGCTCTTAACCACTGAGCCATCTCTCCAACCCAGAAGTTATTTATTTTTTTCAAATACTAGGGAGATGCCAAAAGCCAGCTTGATGGGCAGGCCCTGCGTGTTCTTGGGGGAGGGGTGTGTGTGCACCTGGGTTTGGATACATCGAGACTGGCACAGATAGGTACAGCACACATCATGATTTTGAAGAATGGAATTTGTGGATGGAGGTGCTGGGAAGGCATGTCCCTTGTGTCCCAGCAGAGGATGGATGACCAGCCCTAAATAGGTGTTGCCCATCACCTGTGTTATTAGTTACCGTTCTCGTTGCCATGATAAAAGTACCTAGAAAGAGCAGTTTAAGGGAGGAGGGATTTATTTTGGCCCACGGTTTGAGAGTGTGTGGTCTTCAGGGTGGGGTGCGGCGGCAGCACAGGGAGGCAGCTCCCGCTGGGCTATCTCCTAAGCCCCACTCCTACAGCTCTTTGCGTCAAAGGTTCTACAACCTCCCACACAGTCCTGTGATTGGAGACTAAGGGTTCAACACAGGACATTCTGTATTCAAACCATAATACCCAGGGACCCTTCTTTCCTGGATTTGAGGCTGGCTATAGGCTAGAGATTGGGAAAAACAGTAGAGGAGAAAGGCTTAATGCAGGCCCTGAGTGGAATCCCTCCCCTGCTGGAAATCCTCCAATTCACACCCTCACCCGGCCCCAAGAGGACGGCTGGCGCTGACTCTGTTTGGTAACATCTCAGCACACGGCCACCTTGTCTCTATTTTGGTTCCTGCCAGTGCCTCTTCTTTTCTGCACCTTTTCAGAAGTGTTCTTTCCTTCTGGAAGGCTCCGGTGCCAAGCACCTCCAGCTCCTTCCCGTTTTGGTAAATTAGGGAACAAATGGTGCCAAGTTGTTCTCGGCTCTTTCGCAAGATGATTCATAACCAGCTTATTTTCTTTTCCTCCATTGAGTGAGCGGCATTAAAACTAAAATTAAATCATTACCCGAAGCACAGACAACAATCCCCTTCATAATTACATCCTCTTAATTGGCATCTGAGAGCCCGGCTTATGTATAGTACTCGCTGGAAAATGTCTCAGATAACATTTGTTTATTTATTTAATTTTTTAGGGTTTAAAGGTCAACACGAATATTTTACCTTAATTTGACAAGTGTGCAAGAAATAATGCTAGACTCATTTATGCCCAGGTAATGCACAAAGAGATCTATAAATCAAGCTGGGGGAATATTAGATGATGCCATGTTGGAGACATCTGCCTTCATCTCGAGAAAAATCGATACCACAAAGAAAGCACCATAGACGAGCTGATTTATGCCCCTGTGTTGGGGGAGAGATGTTGGCCGTTTTGAGCATCATTTCAAATCATCCTAAAACAACAGGATCTAGGTTAGAGTAAAATGAGAGTGACCACACCCTTGCATGTGTCAAAGAGAGAGTCCGATCTTTGGTTTTGTGTGTGTGTGTGTGTGTGTGTGTGTGTGCGTGTGTGTGTGTGTGTGTGTGTGTGTGTGTTCAAGAGAGAGTGATTCTTGGAGACTGGAGAGATCGTTCATTAGTTCAGAGTGCTTGCTGCTCTTGCAGAAGACCTGAGTTCAGGTCCCAGGACCCACATCCTGCAACTCATAGCTACCTGTAATTCCAGTTCCAGTGGGATCCAACATCTCTAGCCTCTGTGCACCTACATTCATGTGCACACACACACTCAATTAAAAATAATTAAAATAAAGTTTAAAAAATAAAGGATAACTGAACATCATCATGCATGCCTTTAATCCCAGGCCTTGGGAGGCAGAGGCAGGTGGATCGCTGTGAGATCAAGGCCAGCCTGGTCTACATGGTGAGTTCCAGGCCTACTGGGGCTACAGGGAAACTCTGTCTCAAAAAGACCAAAAAAATAAAATAAAAAAATAAAGAGTGACTCTGAGGTCCTTTCTCTGTGGCTTTGCCCCTTCTGGCATGTCCCTTTGTGAAGGCTGTCGTGCAGGCCAAGAGAACATGGAAGGAACCTAATTGCATCCTAGTGGTTGTTGCCAGGGGATAGAGGTTTCTTGGGGATCCTGAGTTTTCCATTCTATGCGTGCTGCCCCAAAGCCTGCCTTCCTTTTGGGAGCCTCAATTGGCCTTCTTCCGTTACTAGGCTGGAAAAGAACCCACAGCCTCCACCATGTTGGATACTGGGGCTTAGTCCATGTCTGAAACAGAAAGTGGCAAAGCATGCTGGCTTTGTGAGGAAGGAAGGAAGGAAGGAAGGAAGGAAGGAAGGAAGGAAGGAAGGAAGGAAGGAAGGAAGGCATCTAAACAATCAGGCTTTGGAAAAACAAGCTGAATTGTTTTCCCCTTTTCCCCAAATGTGGTTGCGGAGTGTTGCATAGTTTTGCAGGGAGATGGCGGGCTAGACCAGAGGACCCTGTAGGTCGGTATATTGAGATCTCTGGGGGGAAATGGGAGTGTTTGTAGAGCTTGAAAAAGAATATTTAACAAGAGGGGGGATTCTGTTGGAGGGATTCAAAATATAAAAGTATATTTTTGTAATAAAAGAATAGTAATCAAAGTGTTACTTTGTGTGTGTGTGTGTGTGTGTGTGTGTGTGTGTGTGTGTGTGTGAGTGTGTGAAGAATTTCAAGTGAATGAGACTTTGGAGGTTTTGAGATTTTGCTCTGACACTCATGTTATGGATTGTCAACATGCATTTATGTTGCAATGTACATTGTGGCTGCCTTCACATGTCTTGAAGGTGTTTGCTCTTTCAAGGGGAAGATGTGCTTTGAGGAAAAGTTTGATGTTTTCTTTTGTTTAACAAAGGAACTTGAACACAGGATGTGGGTCTCAGGATACTTGCTTCGGTTACAACTTCAGGGTATCTCTTCCAAGAACTCAAGATAGTCTTAACATTATAACTGGGAATTCTAAGGGTCTCTCAGGCAGGATTGTGTCCATCAGCCACAGTAGCTGTGCACATTTGAATGAATGCCAGACAAACCCACTGAAGCTGTACATTCTGTTACTTGGAGCCCAACGTGGATGAACCACTGGCTTGCCACACGCCCTCCTGTCTGCCAGCCCTCAGGTTCCTGATGGCATCTTCAAGTCAAACATGAGCATCAGGATACTCGATTTTGATTTCTTTGGCCCTTTGGGGTTATCTGAAAATGATACAAGAGGGTCCTATCAGGGATGGGTGTAATCCCAACACTTGTAATCCCAGTACTGAGGAGATGACAGGAAGATGGTTCAAGACCAGCCTGGGCTGCATAGTCAGACCCTGTTTCAGAATACCAATCGACCAAACAAACAAACCCAAACTAAACTAAACCAAAACAGAAAGGAGAAAAGCTGGAGTTGTTGTTTCTTTGGGAGTGTTGGCAGGTTCTGAGCACTGAGGCTATACCCCCTTCATTTGTGACTTCGGAAAAGCTGGGCAGAAATCTTGTGAAGTTGAATCCCACACCTGTGGTTTGTATTTCTCCCTTTTCTGCTTCCCATGAGAGAAACTAGCCACAGGATGGTCATTAGGATCATTAATGCCCATCATCCATCTATACAAAGCCCTGGCAATCCTAAAAGATGCAGGTCCTCCTTGATTTAGGAAAATTCCATAAAACTGGCGCTGAGAGTTTCCAAATCCTTGACTTGACAAAAAGTGAAGAAGACAGTCTAGAGGACTTTGAAAAAGATTTTTATTGTATTTACTTATTTATTTTATGCGGGGAGGGGAGTGTGTGCCATAGTCTGTGCGTGGAGGTCAGAGTACAGTTTGCAGGTATTGGTTCTCTCTGATGTGCGGGTCCTAGGGATTGAACTCAGGTGGTCAAACTTGGTGGCAAGCACCTTTACCCGCTGAGCCATCTTGCCCACCCAGAAGGGTGTGTGTGTGTGTGTGTGTGTGTGTACATGCACATGCGCCAACCTAGCAATTTAGTGAGGGTGCCAGGTTTTGAATTTTACAAAAGGTCAAACATATAATTTGGCTATTAATTGTGATGAATGGATGAGAAGGGAAACCACCCACAAGTACTTGCAGTTATGTGAGGTGTGTGGTTAAAAAATGCTGCTCACTAGGAAACCCTGGGGTGTGCTTGGAGAGAAGGAATAACTTCCAATAATCTGCGGCCCAGCAACATAGCTCAGATGACAGCAGTTACATTGTATACTTAAAAATAGAAAGCAGAGAGGATTTTGACTATTCCCAACACAAATGACTTTGATGAATGGATGAGAAGGGAAACCACCCACAAGTACTTGCAGTTATGTGAGGTGTGTGGTTAAAAATGCTGCTCACTAGGAAACCCTGGGGTGTGCTTGGAGAGAAGGAATAACTTCCAATAATCTGCGGCCCAGCAACATAGCTCAGATGACAGCAGTTACATTGTATACTTAAAAATAGAAAGCAGAGAGGATTTTGACTATTCCCAACACAAATGACTTAGGTAACTGAGGTGACAGATATGGTAATGATCCAATGTAATCACATGCATAAGCATTATGTGCATGCATTGAAGTGTCAATGCTGTACCCCCATAAATATGTACAAGGACTATGTGTCAACTTAGAATTTCAGAAAATAGGAGCTGGGGGAGATGGCTCAGTCAGTAAAGGACTTGTCATGTGAACTTGAGGGCCTGAGTTCAATCCCCAGAACCATGTAGAAATGCTGAGCATGATGGCATGTGCTTGTAATCCCAGTGCCGGGGAGGCAGAGACAGGAGGATCCCTAGAGCTCTCTGGCCAGCCAGTTCTAGCCTAGTTGGTGAATTTCAGGTCAATGAAAGACCTAGTCTCAAAGAAGGTGGGTCATATTCCTGATGATAACACCTGAGGTTGTTTTCTGGCCTCTGCACGCACGTATGTGTTCAAACACATGCACCTGCACACACATGCATACACACATGCACAAAAATAAAATATTTAATGGAAAGAAAATCTTTTCTAAATTTTGGAGGCTCCCCTTATGTGTATGACCTGGAGTCAAAGTTCTTCAAAGTAAATGAATTGAATTGGCAAGCAATTTTAGGTTCTGTCATGGGGGGTTTGAACAATACCAAATTCAAGACAAGGCTGGCTGGTATGTGTGTCTGTGTGTCTGTGTATGTGAGCACAGCAGAAAGCCTTATAAATATTTTCAAAATATACTGGATCATTCTCTGCCAAGCATCAGCTTTTAGCATTTTTTGCCAATTTTTTTAGTAGACTTCAACCTTGCAAGCAAAGTAATTAAGTAAAAAGAAAAGGAAAACCCCCCCACAAAACAACAAAACCACACACACACACACACACACACACACACACAAAACCAAACAGTACCTTGAATACCACACTGTTTCTCTGATACTGTGAAATTCAATATCAGTGAATATTGGCCCACTGGTAGCCGGGTACGGTAACACACACCTGGGATGACAAACTCCTGTCAGAGGCTGAGACAAGAGAATCACAAGTTCAAGACCAGCCTGGGCTATATGTTGAGAACCTGTTGTGCACTGGGCTCTTCTGATCCAATTTGAAATCATCAAAAGTGATAGGTGTGGTATGGGGTGAAGGCTACCACAAGTTTAACTACTGAGGAAGAGACCCAGCTACATGAGGCTTTGCAAATGAATCATTCTGCACTGAGCTTGGCAGCCTCTTGCAGCCACAGTTGTAATACCATTTCAAACACAGAGTGTAGGATAAATACTGTCCGCACTGATCTTCAGGACACAGGCCAGCAGAGGTAGCCCAAGGCCAGAGCTGGCTGCAGGCATCCAGCCAAAACTGAAGCTGCTTGCTCTCCCTTCTTGATAAAGTGCTCAAGGGGTGGTTTCTTGGAAGCCCTTTCCAGGAATCTACATTTTTCTGTGCTCAGGAGACATTTCCTGGATACATCTTTGGAAGCTTCTACAGCTCTGATTTCTTGCAAGCATTAGACCTTGCCAGCTGATGGATGATGAAATTGCCTCAGAGAAGAGCACCAGTGGGCAGGAGGGGTCTCCATTCATCTTCCCCAAAGTAGCCACTGGCATGACTGCGTGCTCCCTAAGTGCCAGGCATTGTTTCCAAGAACATCACCCTGACTGTCCATGCCAGCCTCTCAAGGTAACTTAGAGACACAGAAAGATCAAGCAGCCTGCCCAGGGTGGCACAGCTGCTAAGTAGTTGCATTAGCTTTTCATCACTGTGACAAGCATCTGAGAGACAATATAGAAAGAGAAGGACTTATTTTGGTGTCAGAGGTTTTAGCGGTGAAGAGGTCCTGGCAGACCACAGCTGCTCACATCATGGCAGCCAGGAAGCAGAGAGCATGCCTGCACTGGTTGGTTTCTTTCTTCTCTCCCCTCCATTCTGTTCAAATTCCCAGTCTGTGAGGTGATATCATCCACCTACAGGGCATATCTTTCCTATTTCCTTAATCCTCTTTGGAAACACTCTCATTTACACACTCAGAGTGTGACTTACCAGCCTCCTAACTGTTGCTCCATCCAATCAAAGCAACCATCAAGACTGACCATCACAGAAGTGGAGCCAGGGTTTAGGTCTGGCCACTCCAGGGCCCTCCTCTCTGCCATCGCTGTGGGTGCCCCATTCTTCCATTTCCATTTTGCACTTGTGTACTGAGCATCCACGGTTCCTAAGCTTCTAGATATGGAAACAGGCCAGACTTTAGAGGAGTCATCATTTTTTTTTAAAGGACCCAGAGCATCCATGTCAGAAAAGCTCATAACCAGCAAGTAGGCCCAAGACCATTACCAATAGATAGTATAGCATTAAAATAAACAATGTGAGGCTTTCAGTGTCAAAATAAAACTGCTTTTAAAAGCACAAGTTCCTCTCTCCGACCTGCAGGTCTCTCTCCAGGGTAAGTCGAATGCGCCATCTGCACCTTGACTCCCCCAGCCTCATTCACCCTCCCATCTCCCCGCAGGTCTCTCCTCCTAGGCTGGGTCTTGTCCCATTCCTTGTCTTGGCACCCCAGACACTTGGGGAAACCACCACTGCTTTCTGATCCTTGGCATCCAGACCAACTCAGTTCCTTCTCTGGTCCCCAAGAGCACTCTGGTCATAGCCCCACCCTCAGCTTCCTCGGCTTCCCTGGGCCTGCACAACCTGCCAGCCTGTTTCCTGGACACCGGGGCTGACCTTTCCTCTTCCTGATCCTATGCATCCAGACCAACCCAGCTCCTCAGTGCAGTCCCCAGGAGCCCTTGGGGCCTCTTCCCGCCCCCATCTCCCTTTGCATCTCTGGGTGGCATGGCCACCAGCTGCCTTAGACCAGCATCTTTCCTGGGCCCAGCTCCCAGGCAAGTCCAACCCCCAAATACCTAAGGCCAAAATCTTTCCCAGAGGGATCCAGACCTTAGGAGAAAGCTGGAGAGCATCTGATCCTTATCTGACTTGGGCCTCTGTGGAACTCCTGAAGACAAAATTAATCTGGCCACTCCAATATAAAATCAAAAGAGAGAACCAGAAGCTTAGATGAACCAGCTTTTCATGCCCCAAAAGTAAACCACAAAG
>NW_008343239.1:1021500-1022035 GCF_000622305.1 Nannospalax galili | reverse complement strand
GAAATATTGAAGACTACTCAGGCTGAAATGAAGAAGGATGTGAAACACTCGGTAAGCCAATTAGAAACGACAGGAGAAAGGCTCACCAATAGGATGAATGAAATGGAAAACACAGTATCAAGACTGGAAGATAAAGTGGACGAACTGGACCACTCAAGCAAAGACTATGAAAAATTTAAGAAATCTCAAGAAAGGAATATGCAGGAATTGGGTGATACCATAAAAAGACCAAACCTGTGAATCATAGGCATACAGGAAGGAGAAGAATCCCAAGACAATGGCATGGACCAGATCTTCAACAGAATTGTGGAAGAAAATTTCCCAAACTTAAAGAAAAACATGCCCATACAAATACAAGAAGCATACAGAACACCAAACAGACAGTACCGAAAAAGAAACTCTCCATGGTACATCATAGTAAAAACACTAAACATACAAAACAGAGAGACATTACTGAAAGCTTCAGAAGAGAAACAAGAAGTCACATATAAAGGAAAACCCATTAGGATCACAGCTGACTTTTCAATGCAAACTA
>NW_008343239.1:1020394-1021246 GCF_000622305.1 Nannospalax galili | reverse complement strand
GGATTCAATACTCATCTTTCATTAATAACTTTAAATATTAACAGACTGAACACCCCAGTCAAAAGACACAGACTAGGAGAATGGATTAAGAAACAAAATCCTTCTTTTTGTTTTCTTCAAGAAACCCATCTCACCTTCAAGGACAGGCCCTATCTTATGGTGAAAGGATGGAAAAGAATATTCCAAACTAATGTCACTAAGAAAAAAGCAGGCATTGCAATTCTAATATCTGACAAAATAGACTTTAAGCCAAAACTAGTCAGAAGAGATAAAGAGGGCCACTTCATTCTGATCAAAGGAACAATAAACCAAGAAGATATTAAAATCATGAACATATATTCACCAAACTCTGGTGTACCGAACTTCATAAAAACAATTCTACAGGACTTTAAGACCCAGATTAATCCCAACTCATTAATAGTAGGGGACTTCAATACCCCACTGTCTCCATTAGATAGGTCAACAGGCCAGAGACTTAACAGAGAGACATCTGAATTAAACAAAACCATATATCAAAAAGACTCAACAGACATCTATCGAGTACTCCACACAAACACCAAAGGACATACTTTCTACTCAGCACCCCATGGAACTTTCTCCAAAATCGACCATATACTGGGGCACAAAACAAAGCTCAGCAAATACAAAAAGATTGAAATAATTCCATGTGTTCTATCAGACCACAATGTAATAAAACTTACAATCAACACGCGAAGAAGCCAAAACCACCACACGAACACATGGAGATTAAACAACACACTCCTGAATGATGAATGGGTCAAAAGAGAAATTAAGAAAGAAATAAAAGTATTCCTGGAATTAAATGAAAAGGACAATACAACACAACAAAAC
>NW_008343239.1:1018388-1018963 GCF_000622305.1 Nannospalax galili | reverse complement strand
ACCAATAACAAGCAATCAGAGAAAGAGCACATGGAAACACTCCCCTTCACAATAGCTGCAAAACAAAAAAATCTCGGCATAAACCTGACCAAAAACATTAAAGAACTCTACAATGAAAATTTTAAGTCTTTAAAGAAAGAGATTGAGGAAGACATCAGAAGATGGAAGGACCTCCCATGCTCATGGATTGGAAGAATTAATATTGTGAAAATGACCATCCTACCAAGAGTCATATATAGAGTCAATGCAATGCCAATCAAAATCCCCATGAGATTTTTCACAGAATTGGAAATATCCATCCTAAGATTCATATGGAAGCATAGAAGACCTCGGATAGGCAAAACAACCCTGACCACTAAGAGCAATGCTGGAGGAATTACTATACCAGATCTTAAACTATATTACAGAGCTATAGTCATAAAAACAACATGGTACTGGCACATAGATCAATGGAACAAAATTGAAGACCCAAATATAAGTAAATGCAATTTCAGGCACTTGATATTTGACAAAGGGGCCAAGAACATTCACTGGGGGAAAGACAGCATGTTCAACAAATGGTGCTGGCAAAACTG
>NW_008343239.1:1016501-1018262 GCF_000622305.1 Nannospalax galili | reverse complement strand
TTCCGATCTTTAGAAGAAACATTGGAAAAAACCTACATGATATAGGTGTAGGCAAGGATTTTCTAAACCGGACATCAACTTCCCAGGAAACAAGGTCAAGAATCCACAAGTGGGACCTGGTTAAACTAAAAATCTTTTGTACATCAAAGGAGGCAACCAAGGAAGTGAAGAGAAAACCCACAGAATGGGAGAAAATCTTCACAAGTGACACATCCGACAGAGGCTTAATATCCAAAATATACAATGAACTCAAAAAACAGAGAATCAAGACAAGAAATAACCCAATTAAAAGATGGGCTAAGGAGCTGAACAGAGAGTTCTCAAAAGAGAAGTGTAGATGGCTATGAGACATCTTAAAAGATGTTCAACATCACTAATAATTAGGGAAATGCAAATTAAAACCATTTTAAGATTTCATCTTACCCCAGTCTGACTGGGTAAGATCAAGAGAACAAATGATCCCAAATGTTGGAGAGGCTGTGGGGAAAGGGGAACACTCATCCACTGCTGGTGGGGCTGCAAACTTGTTCAACCCCTATGGAAAGCAGTGTGGAGAACTCTTACAAAGCTACAAATGAACCTACCATTTGACCCAGTTATACCACTCCTTGGCATATACCCAAAGAAGTCATCCTATTGCAGAGACACTTGTACATCCATGTTTATTGCTGCTCTTTTCACAATAGCTAAGAGATGGAAGCAACTTAACTGTCCGTCAATTGGCGAGTGGATAATGAAAATGTGGTTCATATATACGATGGAGTTTTACTCAGCAGTAAAGAAAGATGAAATCATGAAATTTGCAGGTAAATCGATGGAACTAGAAACTGTTATACTAAGTGAAGTAACGCAGACTCAGAAAAAAAATCAACATATGTTCTCCCTCATATGTGGATCCTAGAACCAGACTCTGATAAATAAGTATGCAATCAGACATAAGTACAGGAACCAGGATAATGGAAAGGAAATCAGGAGGTAAAGGAAAAGAAAGAACCAGAAAGAGAAGAACAGTAGGAAACAGGCCTGAAGAAGGGAGATATGGATAAAAATTGGGTTAGTTTAAGGGAGTGGGGAGGCAAGGGTATACAAGGAATCTAGGGGATAAAGGAAAGAAGGAGCTCAAGAGAGGTAGGACCGTAGGAGAAGGGTATTATTAAGGGAGAAAGTGGGGAAATGGGGGCACCTTAAGGTGGAAAACCATAATGGAGGTGTGAGACAATGCAAGAGATAAATAATGCCTAGCTAGTTTTGAAAACCAGAGGGAACCATATTACTCCTACAACCTACTGACAAATTATACATAGCAGATCAAGAAATATATTTCTAGGTAACGTTTATCTGAGAACAATTGATCTTTGCCCACGATTTATCTACACAACACACAGCAATTAAAAGTACCAGGCTGGTGGAACTAACCTTCTTGGGTGTTAACAGACATATTCTGAGGTCTATAATAATTTGGTAAGAGGGACATAAAGGACACTTTTTGCTCCTTGCCCTCCTAGGTCGACTAGTTCCAGGGTACTATGAGCATCTCCCAAAATTTCCTGTCATTGCAGTGGGTCACCTATCCTCTTGATCAAGGAAGCTGAGTAGACCCCACCAGATGGACTTGAGCCAGTGTCCAGTCTATAAAGAGGAGGGTCAACACGGAGGAATCATTTCCTCCATGCTTCCAAGAGGAGCCAACAATGGTCGAGCAGGACCTTTGACTTATCCTCACATGGATGGAGCTGGTAAAAGAAAGGAGCCAGGGGCTCC
>NW_008343239.1:1015877-1016393 GCF_000622305.1 Nannospalax galili | reverse complement strand
CTGAAAGACTGAAGAGGCAGGGAGGAGGTGAATAATCATATGGAAACAGAATCCTACAGTCTCCTGGGACCCTGCTCATCTGATTCTATGGCAATGCTTTCAGCAATACAAGTCCCATGCAAACTCAGGCAGCCAAAAACCCAGCATAGAACTGGGAAAATGAACAGCAGACCCCAATCTTATCTAAAGGAATGTTGACAAGTGATTGCTGCTCGATGAGGAACAGCTGACTGTCCTAAAACAAAGATCTCTAGATAGGCTGACCAGATCCACCAGAAGGGCAAGTAGTGGGGAATGGCTGGGGGTGCCGACAACACAGCAGACAGTAGCAGGGATATCAGAGTATAAGGGCCCTAGTGGGGGAAGAGAGGCTATGGGAGGGTGCCATCTGGGAAGTGGGTATATAGTTGAATAAGATGGTTTGGGATGTTCTGGGTGATATACACACACAAAATCAACAAATTTAAAAAAATGTATTATATTTGAGGAGGAAGCATGGAAATTTACATCATGTTA
>NW_008343239.1:982579-1015575 GCF_000622305.1 Nannospalax galili | reverse complement strand
TGTGAACCTAGAAACTTGCACCCACTTGTGAAAGAGATGTACTCTTGCTCTGGAGTGTGTTACTGAATATGTTAAAGCTGTAATGAAATGCTTCTTCTAATCATATAGTTATTAAAAACTTTTAAAAATATGATTTTTAAAAATAATAATAATTCTTTAAATCATAAAAATTTGCTCCTTAATAATTAATAGGTATGAAAAACATTACCATTGAAATCTAACTTTATATCCATGCTCAGATGCCAAGGAGCTCAGAAAGTAACCGACTGTGACTAGTAATAATCAGATATATAGAGATTAGAAACGCATATGCAAACATCTTAATGTCAATTGCATTAAAAATGAATTTTTCTGTATGAAACTGTATTTTAATAATGAAATGGAGATCTTTTTTAAAGTTAATAACCTCATTTAATTTTATGTCTTATAGGGTTTATACTGAGTACAATATTGTATAACTGTAATAATTCAACTGTAAACCTAAAAATTTACAGCCAATTTTGAAAGAGATGCATCTTAGCTTAGGAAATTGTTATTGAATATGTCAATGCTGTTGTAATGAAATGCTTCTTCTAAGTATGTGGTTATTAAATAAATAATTTTTTTAAAAAGCACAAGTTCTGAGAATTGTAGACACCAATTTCCATGTTAGAGTTGAGATTTCTCACCTGGCTGATTGCTGGGGCTTCTTCCCTGATCTCTCTGTTTCTGTTCTTAATGTGGCCAGAGGGGTCCTGCTTAAATCCCAGTCAGATTATGTCTTTTCTTTGCTCTTCTCTCACTCAGGCAGTGGCCCACATGACTGCCCCCATCACCTCTCTGAACTCATGTCCTTTCATTCTTTTTTAAAACATTTGAAAATTTTATGTGTGTGAGTGCTTCACCTGAATGTATGCAAGTGTACCTATGCATGCAATTCCTGCAGAGCCCAGAAGAGGGTGGGTGTCAAATCCCTTGGAATTGAGGTTACAGATGGTTAGTTGTTAGCAACTGTATTAGTGAGGTTTTCTGTTGTGATAAAACACCATGAACAAAGCAACTTTTGGAAGGAAGAGTTTATTAGGCTTACGGCTCCAGAGGGATTGCTCCATCATTATGGGAGGCATGGCAGGAGGCAGCTGGAGTGGAAGCTAAGGGCTCACACCTTCCAGCAGGTGAGAGAGAGAGAGAGAGAGAGAGAGAGAGAGAGAGAGAGACAGAGACAGAGAGAGACAGAGACACAGAGACAGAGAGACAGACAGAGAGACAGACAGACAGAGACAGACAGACAGAGACAGAGACTGGAAATGGGAGGTGGCAATCTACTCTCAAAGCCCACCCCCAGTGATGTGCTTCCTCCAACATGGCCACACCTCCTAATTGGTCCATGAAACAGCAACACCAAATGGGTACCAAGTATTCAAATATTTGGAGTCTATGGGGGGTATTCTCATTCAAACCACCACAGCTGCCATGTGGGTGCTGGAGACCGAACCCAGATCCTCTGCAAGAGCAGTCAGTGCTCACAACCACTGAGCCATCTCTCCAACCCTCCATTCATTCTTCCTGATAGGCATATTTCTTCAGACACACTGGATTTCAGGAGGATCTTCACCCCAGGACCTTTGTATAAGTCATTCCCTGTATATCTACATGACTCGAATGGCACCTTCCCAATGAAGCCTCCATTCATATACCTAGGTCCTGAGACCAGCTTGAGCCTCAAGCCCTGCACACTCCCCTCACCTTACTCTGTTTTTCTTTCCTCCCTAGTGTTCAGCAACTTCTAATGTTGTATGTATTCTACTATACTGTTGTTTTTCTCTGGTTGGAATATAAGTCTATAAGGGTGGGAAGGGCCTTTGTTTTGTTGATTGATGGTTGCCTAGAATAGTGCCAGGCATAAATGGGTGCACATTAAATATTAACCACATGAATGGTTTGCCTTTGGAGGAGAAAATTCAAGAAGCAATAGGAAAGGGGCAAGGGGACCCCTGCTATTGACAGTTCTTTTGTTTCTTTCAGATGGGGTATGAGGGACTAGAGAAATGACTCAGGATTAAGAACTCTTGCAGAGGAGGGCCAGTTCCTGGTGCCCACATGGCAGCTCACAGCCCCCTGTTACTCCAGGTTCAGATCTGCTGCCCTCTTTTGACCTCTGCAAGCACAGCACACATGTGATGCATACACATACATGTAGGCAAAACATTCATAACTAGAAAATGAAAAAAATTAAAAAGATGGGCAATGAATTCATTAGTTACTCTTTGTATTGTATGTATATTTTCTAACTCTGAAATGTCTCACAATGAATTTTTAGGAAATCAAACAGAGTCAGTGGCTGGGAGTGTTGCTCAGTGGTAGAGCACCTGCCTAGAATCCCCCAGTGAGGGACTGGTGGTGTGGCTCAGTGGTAGAGCACCTGCCTAGAATCCCCCAGTGAGGGACTGGTGGTGTGGCTCAGTGGTAGAGCACCTGCCTAGATTCCCTCAGTGAGGGGCTGAGTGTGTGGTTCAGTGATAGGGTGCTTATCTAAATTCCACCAGTGAAGGGCTTAGAGACATAGCTAAATGGTACAGTACTAGCCCAGCATGTATGAGACCCTAGGTTCAATCTCTAGCACCACAAATTGTAGACAGAGAGAGAGAGAGAGAAAGAGAGAAAGGAGGGGGAGGGACTATTAGAAGGTATAATTTATGTATGGTTTGTTTCTTCATTTTTATGTACTACATATGGAACCTCCCTTATCCAAAATGCTTAGGTCCAGAGGCATTTTGAATTTCCAAATTGCTCAGATTTGGGAATATTTGCATGTGTATAATGAGATATCTTGGGGATGAGACCCGAGTCTAAGCACAGAATTCATTTATGCTTCATAGTCACAACCTGAAAGTGATTTTATATAATATTGTTACTAATTTTGTGTGTGAAGCCAAGTTTCACAATGTGAAATTTTCAACCTGTGGAGCATGTCAGCAGTGATGGGGGAAGGTTTAGACTTTAGAAGTGTTTTGAATTTGGAAGTTCAGGGTGCTCAGCCTATAGGAGATGTCAGTGGCTACACATGCTGGTTGGTAAGCAGGTATGTTTGTAGCAGCCAAGATACAGAGGAGCCGAAGGAGATGGTAGGCAGGGGCTCTGACCTGCAGGCAGATTGGCTTTTTAAAAAATATATTTTATTTTATTTTTATATTTTATGTGTATGTGTGTATCGCCTGCATGTGTGTAAGTGTACCCGTGTCACGCAATGCCCTCAGAGGTCAGAAGAAGGCATCGATGGGATCCCCTGGAACTGGAGTTATGGACAGTTGTTAGCCGCCATGTGGATGCTGGGAATTGAACCCAGGTCTTCTGCAAGAGCAGTCAGTGCTTTTAACCACTGAGTCATCTCTCCAGCCCCAGACTGACTTTTTTAAATGAAGGGGGAAAAGAATGAAGGGAGTCCCAAGCTGACTCCAAGAGCTGATGATGGTGTGGTGCTGGGGAAGATGAAATAGAGGGAAAATGGACAGCCGGGACCAAGACTAGTGAAGATGTTCCTGAAACCCAGTGTCTCTGGGAAAAGATTATTTTGCTTTGTTTTTGTTTTTCTGAGGCAAAGGTCTCAGTATATAGTCCTGGATGGCCTTGAACTCACAATCTTTCTGCCTCAGTCTCCCAAGTGCTGGGGTTTACAGTTGGGTCACCACACCTGCCTGAGGACCCATTTCTGAGAATTCAGTGCATGGCACAGTGTCTGGCCACCTTTGGTAGAGGGGCCTGCATTGTCCCTATGTGACAGAAAAGAAAGAGATATGATGTTTTATTTTTGAGCCACCAGAAAAGTCAAGACTTGAATTGTAAAGAGCTGCATTCAGGGACAAAGATGAAGATGTCATATGGAGAGATCTTCTGGGTCAAGGAGCCAAGCAGGACAAACTCAGCTCTGAGGGGCCTGTGTCTCATAATATGTGCTTGTGGAGGTGCATGCCTACAATGTCAGTATCCGGGAGACTGAGATAGGTGGATCAGGATTTCAAAGCCATCCTGGCCTACATAGTGCGTTCAAAGTCAGCCTGGGCTACCAAGCAACACCAACACCCTGTCTCAAAACAAAATCAACAGCCAGGCGTGGTGGCACATGCCTTTAATTCAGTAGCACTTGGGAGGCAGAGACCTGCCTGGCCTATATAGTGAGTTATAGGGAGATCCTGACTCAAACAACACCAAAAAGCTGAAATGAACAAATCTGCCTTCTGGACTGTTTGCGTTCACCTTCAGCAAGAGGAGACAAATTTCAGCTGTGTCCCTGTAGATGATCTGGCCATTCCAGGGCAGGGCAGCCCGTGGGCGAGGCAAGTCGGCCAGTGTCCTAGTCTCTTAGCTGGGAGGTCACTTCTGTCTCCTCGTGTTCCGGGCAGCTTCCTGGCCATCAGTCAATGTCTCCAGTGAGCACGGTGCCTGCCGAGGAGTGCCATTGATCAGAGGAGATGGAAAACAAGTGGCCACGATTGGGACGAGTGAATATTCATTTGGAAATGTCAATGAGTGAGTAGAGATTATGCCTGTGGTGACCAAGATCAATCTCCATCAGGGGCTGATCCAGACGTCTGTGGACACTAAGACCTGGAAACAGGGACCTCTGGTGTGGTGGAAAGAGGGGACCAAAGAGCATCTGGAACAGCGAGGTGGGATGCACTTCTCTGCCACTCTACCCTACCCATTACCAGAGATACTGATCAAAGCTGGGGCTGGAAGAGTGCTTTCAGGGGTGTGAGTACCCCGCCCAGGGCCTTTGTCCTGAGGTGAGTCACTGCCTAGTGGCCACCAGACCCAGGGACATATACTTGAATGGGAGAGGTTGAGGGACCTCAGGATATGGAAGCAAGCAGGAAGGAAGGATTTCAATTATGCCCAACTGGAGGGGTCTCTACTCTCCAGTGGGGACCTTTCTTCCTATTCTGTCAGTGGGTCCCATCTATGTACAAATCAGGACTGCACCAGGCAGAGGCAGTGGGATTTGGGCCTGGGGTCTGTACTGTGGAGCTTTCGTGTCCTGGGAGAGAGACAGATGTGTTTTCCCACTTCCTCCTGGGAGCTCTGCCCTTGGCTTGAGGCTTCTGGCATGGAAGTAGCTATTATTGTGGATGGCTGGGGAGACCAGGAGCCCTGAAGGCACATTTCCCCGGGTGCTCTGTCACCTAGGTGTGGCCCACTGTTCCCCCTGGCCCCAATTAACCATCTGCAGGAACTGCCATGTCTTGGGGGAGGAACTCAGTCCCTCTTCTCTGTGCAAACTGCTCGGCTAATGAGGAGTTTGTGAAATTTTTAATTATGGCTTCCATGCCTTGCTTAATTATTTGCATATGGCTTTTACAAGTGAGACGAGGACGTCTTCATGCGGTGCTTCTCCTCAGCCCCACGTTTGACTTTAATTAAAGGCAGAACCCAAGGTCTTTCCATCACTAATGATGGTGGAAAATTAGCTTCCAATTCCCAGGGGTCGCCAGAGTGATGCACCCTGAGGCGGAGAGGGGACAGAGCGGACAGTGGAGCAGAGGCACAGATGGCAGATGGCTGCCACTCCTGAGCTCACCCACCCTGCCAGCCCAGGCCACCCTCCTCCTGCCCTCCCTCAAACCCAGAGAAGAGACAGAGCTTTGCTGTCCTCTGCCAAGAAGGAGCTGGGGCGAGAGCTAATTGGAGCCATTCTTCCTGGTGGTCAGAAGCAGGGCATAGTCTGGATGCAGCTGACTGTCCTATTCAGTGGCTGCCCATAGGAGAATGAGAGATTTGGAAACACAAATGCGTGCACTCAGCACATGCTCACCAGCTTACCGACACACAGATCCATGTCTGCATGCTTGCACAGGTGTGGCATATGGACACTCATAAACATCCTCACAGGAATAAAGATTCCCCTAGGATATGGGGTATGAGTCTGTGTCTGCAGTTCCCCTTCTAGAAAGATACCAATCTTTTATGGATTAGAGGGAGGATGGATGCCATTCCACCAAATAGTGTGTGTCTGTGTGTGTGTGTGTGTCTGTGTGTCTGTGTGTGTGTGTGTGTGTTTACATCATCTAGCTGAGTGGGGAGAAGGAGATAGAGTTGGAGTGGGACACACCATATATCCTGTGACACACTTGTTTCCCACTACTCTGATCATCCTCCAGGCAGGGGCAGGTGCCCCATGCTGAAAGCTGCATTATGGAGCAGTGGGAGCTAGCTTCTGACCAGTGAGTCTGCAGCAGGCTTTCATACCAGCAACCCTCAACCTTTTCCACTACCCAGCTAATTCTCTGAAACGATAGACATCACTTTTATCCATGGATCCCCTGCCTTCTCACAGCCTAAGTTAGGCTGTTTATGGCAGCATGTGCCCCAGAACTAATTCAGCTTAGACATGAGTTCTGACTGGGTCAAGCAACTCTCTCTCTCTCTCTCTCTCTCTCTCTCTCTCTCTCTCTCTCATTTGGGGCCTTACTAAGCACACACAGTACCATTGAGCTACACCCCAGCCACTCAAGTACTCTTTTAGAATATGCACCACTGGGGCTGGAGAGATGGCTCATGGTTAAGAGCACTGGCTGCTCTTGCAGAGGACCTGAATTTGATTCCCAGAACCCATATGGTGGCTAACAACCATCCATAACTCTAGTTCCAGGGGATCCCACGCCTTCTTCTGGCCTCCACAGGCATTGCATGACATGGGTGCACTCACATACATGTAGGCAATATACTCATACACACAAAAAATAAAAATAATAAATAAAATATCAAAAAACATGCACTGCTTGTCAAAAAGAATCAGCAGATGTGAAGGTGGAAATCCAAGTTTCCAAATTGGCAGATCTGAAGATGTGGATCTGGTGCTGCAAGTCACTGGCTGTGTCACTTAAAGAATAATTTTCATTATAAAAGAGTCGTATGGTTATTACAGGAAATGAGCTGCTTCAAAATAGTGTCCCATTAAAGAAAAGCAATGATTGGCTACTTTGAGCCCCTTCATAAAATGAGCATTTCCACCTGTCTTCCTTTCTCTTTTCGGCAGCTGTGTAAGAGTTTGGGACTCAAGCAAGTCCACAGAGGGAAAAGGTGGAGTCTATGTGGAGTGCCATTCTGCTTGGAGCTGCTACTGATCAGCCAAGGGCTTCCTGTATCTGACCCACTCCATCTGGCAAACAGATGCTTTGGAGCACCATAAGCCAGGAGCTTCAGATTTTACCACTTTTCTGTCTATCCCTGAGGCTGAGTCATGAGACTATCTAGAACTTGGGATAGTAGGAAAGTGGCTGCAGGCTCAGGAAGAGAGAAACCAGACCTCTCTATGCATTGTTAAAAAATAAGCAAAGAAGGGGCTGGAAAGATGGCTCAGTGGTTAAGAGCACTGACTGCTCTTGCAGAGGACCCGGGTTTGATTCCCAGCACCCACATGGCAGCTAACAACCATCCATAACTCCAGTTCCAGGGGATTCAATGCCCTCTTCTGACCTCTGAGGGTACTGCACGACATGGGTGCACCTACCCATGCAAGCAATACACTCATACACATTAAAAATAAAATAAAATAAACAAAGAAGTCAGTAAAGCCATTGTAATGAAAGGGAGACCAGCTGTGGAGGAGTATATACATCAGAGAGAGTAGTGGGCCTTGGGCGCTCACCTGCCTACCTGGAGCTTCCTCCCTCCATGCCGGGGCATCAACCCATCAGAGCATCATAAGCAGTCCTGTGGGATCAGTTTGTGAGGGACATACTTATCACTCAGTAAATAAGTAAGAAATGTAGTTTTGAGCATCAGATACTTGGAGTCCAATGCTCTGTACTTAACTTTATCTCTCTTGGTTATGTATATTGGAGGAAAGCCCTGGGGGGTTCAGGAACACAATAGAGGTAATGGCTTGGCCAGGGGCCCATCAGAGAATGGCAAGAGATGAGAGTGAGGCTGGGAGGTCCACAGAGACTGGATTTCAGAGAACTGTGGGTCACACTGAGATGCATGAGCTTGAGCTGTTGGCAGCTCTGGCCCTGAGATGCTTTTGAATAGGGAAGTGGTGACTGAAAACAGGTGGGAGCTGTCCATGCTTCAGGTGCTGAACCAGCGTAGCACTGACAGAAAAAGATAGGCTCAGCAGGCCGGGTCTGCAGCTGGATGTGGTAGGAGAGGAGAAGGAGGGCGAAGGGGAATGTAAATTTCTGGCTTTCCAGCATCTTATGGGTTGGGGGGGGTGCAATAAGGGATCATCAAGGAGTCAGGAAGGCAGAAGAGGCTTGGAACAGAGGATGTCAACTGGAAGATGCGGGACAGACCCTCACAGAGGAGGTAGGCTCCTATCTCATGCATAGCCACACATTGGAACTCCCAGGTCACTGGAGCCCTGACTTCATCATGCTTTCCAAGACAGACCAGTTAACAGGACAAAAGGCAGTGGCCAAGGAGACCCTTCACTGTTATGCCACATTCTTAGTCCCAGAGCCCCTAAATTGAAAGAGACCCAACTGTGCAGAGGTTAGTTCCCCTGCTGGGGGTGAGGCTGATTAACCTTCAGTCAACTTGGCTGGATTTAGAGTCACCCAGGTGATTGGTGTGTGTCTGGGTGGGTGATTCCAGAGAAGCTCATCCTGAATTTAGGCAGTACCATTCCCTGGGCTGAAGGCCCTGACAGAATAAAAGGGGAAAAGCGCCAGCTGTCAGCCATTCCCTCTCTGTTTCCTGACCTGGCATGGCATGGGCTGCTCCACTCCTCTTCATCGTTTCCTCCAGGGTGAACTGAAATATCTTAAATCATGAGTCAAATAAATCTTCCTTTAAGTTGTTTCTGTCAGGCACTTGTTTACAGTGACGGGAAAAGCAACAAACTCATGGGTCAAGAAAAGAGTGGTTGGGCTGGAGAGATGGCTCAGCAGCTAAGAATGCACACTGCTCTTGCAGAGGACCTGAGTTGAGTTCCCAAACCCACATCAGGCAGCTCACCAACCACTTGTAATTCCTGTTCCAGAGGATCTGATGCCTCTGGTCTCCATAGACACCTGCACTCATGTGTACATACCTCCCACATACATGTAATTTTGTGTAATTTTAAAAATAAATCTTTTTAAAGGGGAATACTGGAGTGATAGCTCAGTAGTTAAGAGCACTGGCTGCTCATGCAGAGGACTTGGGTTTGGTACCCAGCACCCACATGGCAACTAACAACCGTCTATAACTCCAGTTCCAGGGCATCTGATTCTCTCTGATGGCCTCTGGGGGCATTGCATGCACACGGTTCACTTAAATGAATACAGGCAAAATACTCATATATATGCAAATAAATAAAAAAGAAAGGAGAAGTCACTCTTGGAGCCAACCTGCTGCACCCATGTTACATCAGCCGATGCCACATTACCTCAGGTCTATCCACATTACCACAGCTGGGGGGACCTCCTGGCTCTAGCATGGGAACTTTCCTTCCACTTTGTCTCATCTTACCAGAATGCTTTGCTCACCACACAGTGCCCAAACACCCACTCCATGCCAGGCATTGTTGGCAGCTAAGTATTCAAAGGC
The DNA here is from genome assembly GCF_000622305.1 of Nannospalax galili. Lineage (NCBI taxonomy): Eukaryota > Metazoa > Chordata > Mammalia > Rodentia > Spalacidae > Nannospalax > Nannospalax galili. Next base: position 1,006,068 of record NW_008343239.1, on the reverse strand, counting down.
AAATCCTCTGGGGCAGCCTTGCGCCAATCACAGGGAGAGGGATTCCCTGGAAAGAAGCCAGTCCTCCCAGCCATCCTCTCCTCCTCCAGAGTCTCTGGATTGCTGGTGGCAGCTTGGAGGCAGCTGCGCCCTGCCAGGGGCCAGGGCACTCCAGATTTACTCACACACTCCTTTCTGCCCATATTATACCCCAACTTTCAATTTGGAGAAGTAAATATGCAATTTTTTCCTCCCTGTAATTTTCCCTGCTGTGGCTGTGGATGTCAGAGCAGCTGGAAAATGTGAATAGCTCAGTGCTTTCTAAAAGCAAAAGGAAGCCGGCCGTGCCGTATCTCTGCTGTTCTTGGCAAGATCCAGTGGCTCTGTTGGGAGAAGATGGTCTCCAGGCTATACCATCAGGGGAGCTCTTAACCCAAATCACCCACGTCCCCTCCTTCTATTAGCAATGTGATAACTGCATAGAAGTGTATGTCAGTGTGTGTATTCACACACACACATGTGTGCGCGTCACACAGATGTTAGTGGGGGAAGTGAGGTGAGTATATTTGCTTACACAGCCAAACTTTCTGCATAGTCCTCTGGAGGCCTCCAAACCTTCTTGTCTCAGTAACTGAAGGTCAAGCAGGTGTGATGTAAGCTTTTATTGGAGGAAAATCTGGGGCTGATGGGGAGAGAGACAGGAATTGAGTCAGACAGATCTGGGATGGTTCTAATTTATGGCATAACCTTGACATGTTTGGTCTCCCTGGGTCTTTGTTTTGTCGGCTGTGAAACAGAGAGGTGGACTTGGAGACGTTATCCAACTTCTTCCCAGGGAGGACTTACTGACCACTCACTGGACAGGTGGTCAGCTGCTAGACTCAGCTGTCAGGTCCTTCAGGATCTTCAGCAGACTGCCTTACCTGAGGTCATGCCCTTTCCTGCTGGGGAACTCGCATCCTGCTACAGAGGATGCTGGAGGTAGAAAAGCACAGCCATTGCTGCCTGCTGCAGGAGACTGTCAGGCTGTGTCACCCCAGAGCATCTCCTTGCCCCTTCAGCTTCCTCCCTTTCCCCTTCACAGGTATGGGTCCTTAATAAACACTCACACCTTCGAACTCTATCTCAGCTTCTGCTCACAGAGAACCGAACTTGTGACAAATAAGGATAATGATTTTTACTTCAAGAAGTTATTGTGTGAAGGCTAAGTGGGATGTTTCTATAGTGCCCAGTGCCGTCTCCGAAACATTACCAAAGCAAGATAAATATCTGTTCCATTTCCTTTCCTTCCTCTCAAAACAGCTGAAATTCTATTCTAGGCCTTGAGCAGGTGTTTTTAACCTGTGCTCTGCAAGATCTGTTTGGAAAAAGCCCAATCAGGCAAGTAACTCTGGAAGTCTGTGCTGCACCGAATCTGTAATCCTTTTGGCCAAGGACTTTCGAACCAGTCTTGTCCCTGTGAAGTTCATTATCCGTGTATCACATGAACCCTCCTTAAGGATCCTCACTGAAAAGAAATTGAGCATGCTAATACTCTTCTATCATAATCACCACGTGTCCACAGGGTAATTCATAAAAGAGCTGGAAATATATTGAGATTCAATATTGTTTTAGTCCAAATCAATATTAATAATTGTTTGCATTTTTAAACTGCAATTTGCAATTGAAAAATGCACAAAGATCAGCCAATAGTTGCTAACACATCAAATTTTTCTATTAAAGGTATAGTCTCCTAACTTTTAAGATGTTTCTTATATACAATGGGGGGTTGGCACTAATCCATGAAAACGGTCGTCTATTATTTATGCATGTGACATTAGAATTCAATTCCATTAGGCATGAGCCCAAAGGCCAGAAACTTCTAAGTTCATAATTTCTTAACTTTTTATTTGGGGATAATTTTATACTCACAAACAATTGTGCCAAACAATCCAGAGAAATCCTGTGTATTTTTTATATACTTCCCCTAAGAGTAACATTGTACACAGCTGTATCATGTGATGGTACAATATTACAGCCAGGTTATCAATAGTGATATAGTAAAAGAGGATATTTTCATCACCCTGTGGTTCCTATGTTGCCCTTTAATGTTCTTTAAAAATTAAAGATTTTAAAATGAAATAGCTGGCTGTAGATACATTAGGCTCCAAAACACTAGTCCTGTTTAAATGTCTGCTTCAAAATGTTTTCCATCATCGTTGACAGGGTAGTGCAGTATACACCCATAACCCCAGCCCTTGGGAGGCTGAGGGGGGAGGAACTCAAGTTTAAGACCAGCCAGAACTGTAAAGTGAGATCCAGTCTCAGTGCCCAGTTCCCACTGATTTCTTTCAGTAAATAGGACACCGCCCTGGCTGGGCTTTGAAATTCACACACAGAAGAATGGTCCCCTGATACAAAGTGGCCCTAGGGGGCCCTATCTCACCCAGGTGGGCCTCAGATGGTGGAGCATGTCTTTGCAAAATTTCCATTTTGATACTGCAGCAGGGCCTTTGGTCCCTTGCACAGAGATGGAGCTGCCATGAAGGCATATATGTCAGTGGAACTCACTTGTCCCCAGGGACCCTGCTACTTCTGCAATAGTACTTCTCGAGGTATAGAACTTTGGGGCATAGCCCTGGAAACCGCCCAGAGGCCTCTGCATGAGGGTGACCAAGATCCATGATGAGGGCCAGGTCTCAGGTGTGGGTGATGGACACTCCAGATGGCCTGCTGTCCTTCCTGAAAGTGCCACTGTGCATGTGAAACTCACAAGGTGCTTTTCTGTTTTCCACAGTATTTGTTTCACACTAGAGCTTCTAGAAACATAGAAACTCATTCACAGTGGACATTTTGAACAAGGATGGTTTTTGAGATAAAAGTCAAATCCCAAAGCCTCAGAAATGGCTCAGTGATTAAGAGCACTGGTTGCTTTAGCAGAGGACCCAGGTTCGGTTCTCAGCACCTACATGGCAACTGACAACCATCAGTAACTCCAGTTCCAGGGGATCTTCTGACCTCCTCAGGCATTGCACACACAGGTGTACTTACATACATGCAGGCAAAACACTGGTACATGTGAAATATAAATAAATAAATAAATAAATAAATAAATAAATAAATACTTTTTAAAAAGAAGAGAAAAATTGAATTCTGAGAGAGTTTCCCAGCCAGGTGGAGGGAAAGCTGGGCTCAGAACTTGAGCTCCCCACACTGAGCCCCATGGCCTTCCCTTGACATCCACTGCTTTGTTCAGGCAGCTTTTGTTGCTTTCTCTTTTTTTATTGTGTTAAAATACACATCCCATAAAATGTATCACTTTAACCACTTTTAAGTATATGGTTGAGTGAAATTAATTAAATCCACATTGGCATGCAACAGCCTCCACTGTGCCTCTCTGAACATTTTCATCTTCCCAAACTGGAACTCTGTGCTCATTGAATGATGATTCCACCCTCCCCTTCCAACCTCTGGAGACCTCCATCCTACCTGCTGTCTCTGAATTTCACAACTCTTTGTACCTCATGGAGGTGTGGTGTAGCGTGTGTGTGTGTGTGTGTGTGTGTGTGTGTGTGTGTGTGTGCCATATAGAGTGTGTGTGTGGAGGACAAGACAGCGCTTCGAGCCCTCCCCTTCCAACCTCTGGAGACCTCCATCCTACCTGCTGTCTCTGAATTTCACAACTCTTTGTACCTCATGGAGGTGTGGTGTAGCGTGTGTGTGTGTGTGTGTGTGTGTGTGTGTGTGTGTGTGCCATCCATAGTGAGTCTGTGGAGGTCATAAGACAGCTTGGAAGAGTTGACCCTTTCTCTCACTGTTTAGGTCCTGGGAATTGAATTCAAACTGTCAAGCTTGGAGACAAGTGTCTTTACCTGCTGAGCCATTTTTCTGGTCCCTTCATTGGCTTTTGACCAACACATATGAACTGTAATTTTGTTTGGGGGTTTTCTAGCCTCACACCATAGTTGAAAGGTATGATGGTTAGTCTTCATTCTCAACCTGACTGGATTTAGAATCGCCATGGAAACACACCTCTGGGATTGTTCATTGTGTATATCTAGAGTGGTTTAACTAAGGGGAGAACAGATCCACCCTGAAGGTGGGTGGCACCATCCCACAGGCTGGGGTTCCAGACTGAATAAAAAGGAGAAAGTGAGCTGAGCACCAGCATCAGCTCTCTCTGCTTCCTAACTGCAGACTTGATGTAAACAGCTGCCTCACATTCCTGGCAGCAAGACTTCCCCACCATGATGGATTGTACCTTCAAACTATGAGCAAAAAATAAACCCTTCCTTCTTTAAGCTGCTTTTGTCATAGCAATGAGAAAAGTAACATACAAATGGTTTGGAGGTAATCAGTTTTATGGCATCCAAATGACTTACTTAAATATTTACATAAATTGTGATGACTAATCTTGGTTGTCAGCGTGACACACCTGGGAAGAGGGAACCTCAACTGAGGAATTACCTCCATCAGATTGGCCTGTGGCATGTCTGCGGGGCATTTCCTTGATTGTTAATTAATGTAGGAGGGCCCATCTCACTGTGTATGGTGCTACCCCTGTGCAGGTGAGCGTGGGCTGTGTAAGAAAGGTAGCTGAGGGACTGGAGAGATGGCCCAGCAGCTAAGAACACTGCCCTTGCAGAGCACCAGGGTTCGATTCCCAGCACCCACATCGTGGCTAAGAATCATCCTTAACTCCAGTTCCAGGGGAATCCGACACCCTCTTCTGACCATTGCATAACACAGGTGCACTCACATTCATGCAGGCGGTACACTCATACACATAAAATAAAAATAATAAATTAAAAAAATTAAGAAAAGAAAGGTAACTGAACAAGCCAGGGGAAGCAAATCAATAAGCAGTGTTCCTCAGGGGTCTCTGCTTCAGTTCCTGCCTCGAGCTCCTGCCCTGACTTCCCTGGATGGATCATATCCTGTAAGCTGAAGTAAAACCTTTCCTCCTCTAGGTTGTTTTTGGTCATGAAGTTTATCACAACCAATGAAAACAAGCCAACACACACACACACACACACACACACACACACACACGGGGGGGGGATCTGCATTTACCTTTGAAAATATAACTCTTCAAGCCCTATATTGTACAGTCTCTCAAACCAATGCAAGGATTCAAGGTGATGTTCTGAGATACAATGGGCCTTGGGTATTTCTGAGGGGACAGACTCCATAGGGTTCTCTGGGGGTGTCCTTACTTCCCACGTCTTCTGCTGTCATCAGATTGAGCTACTCATAAGACTTGACTCCAGCCTAGACCTGATCAAAACAAACCCACAGTTCCCTGAAACATAAATGACCTTTTTAAAATGCCAAGCTCATGGTGTGCCTCTCCCCCAATGGCCCCCAATCCTTCCATTTATTAACTCACGCACATTCCACTTTCAGTACAGCTATTGATCACTTTCCTTGTGCCAGGCACTGTGCTAAGTGCTGGGAATACAAAGATGGAGAGTGCCTACAAGAGTCCCCACAGCTCCATCTGAGCCCAGAGGTAAATGCTCTGCGCATGTGTAGCTGGCTAGAACAGAAGCTCCACCTTCAGGGATTTGGAGTACTGAGTGGGCATCTCAGGTTCTGCCAGGGTGAGGATAAGGAGAGACTCAGTTTCTCTATTTTTAGAATTCCTATGCTCTAACCTGCCTATTGGTATTAAATTCCCTGTGTATGTAAGAAGTCTTAGGCAGAGATGGTACCCATGATGTGCCCTGTGGCTGGTGGCTTTTTGACAAGGCCCTCCAGACCTGTCCTGCAGTCATGAATTGGCTGAAATATTTCAGTTTTCGGGGTGCCTTTCTGTGTGTAAGCAACGGGGCGAGGCCGGACTGCAGTGTTCTTGGGGGATGTGTGGACAAAGCTTCAGGACAGCTGAACCCATTTTTACATATTGACCTCTACACTAGGGGACCCTTTCTCTGTCCTGCAGAAAGTATAGGGGGATCGGAGGGAACTTGGCCTTGTAACGGAGAAAGGGATGGTGTGTGAATTGCCACTCATCCACCTACCCAGGAGGGTGCCGCTGAGCGATTCTAGGCGTATCAAAGCTTGGCGCTGGGAATTTCAGGACCGAGGCCAGAGCCCCTCAGGCCTGTGTCTGCAGCCTGCCTTAGCCGGCACTGCAACTTTATGCCTACGCATAAAACTGAAGGGACAAGTCCCAGAGTTTGCAGTCGCTGCCGCCGCCGCCGCCGTTAGAACGGGTTTTTAATTAGCTGCAGGATTTTAATGAGCTGAAATCAAGAAAAGCACCATCTCAGAAGTAAGCTGGAGCCGGCGCACACGGAAGAACTAGTCTGACAAAACAGCTGGAGGTGGTGCTCTCGGAGGACTGGGCCGATTGGTACCCGAGGTCAGGAGGCTGAAGAGGGAAGACAGGGGTCAGCTGCCGATGTCCGGCTGCGGTGTTGGGAAGAGCCGGGCGCCAGGTTCCTCTCTGTCACCGCGGCAGAAGGCACGGTGCCGGATTCAAGGTGACGGCAGTGCCTGGCTCCATTCTCCTCAAGTTGCCATAGCAGCCTGTCTCCCGATGAGCAGCATCTCCCGTAGCCCTCAGCCGGGAGGGACGGCATTGTTTGCTCTTGCCTGTGCCAGGAGGAGACACCAGGATAGAGAACTTTCCTGGGCCTGGGGCCCGCTGACCACGTGGGCGCATCCAAGCTGCCAGGTGTGGGGTGTCGGGGCGGGTCCCCACAACCAGAGGGGTCCTCTGGGTGCCTAGGCGAACATCCAGACTCTGGAGCAGCCACAGCCAAGCGTGTCCTTGGAACCGTCCGAGTGTCCGGCTGTCCCCGCTGGAGGTGCGTGTGTTTTGGCTGAATTCCCAAGCCTTTGCTTATACCCTAAAGTCAATTACCCCAAAGAGACAAATTTTTAAATCAAATAAATAAGGAAATGGGAGGAATCTTTGGCCTTTTCCTGTGTCCCAGAGGTGTTACAATATTAATTGGATCTTTTCTTTTTCAAAGTAAAAATTGGTGATGCCATTCAGGCCTCAGGGAGAGAAGCCACTAGAAGGGTTTGGAATTTTGAGCAGGGCAGGAAACTCAACAGCAGCATGTATTTTTCTTGTCCTAACTGCCCCCTTCCATCTTTTCTTTATCCCCAATTATTTGAATTTTCTTACTGACTGCTGGCCTTGGAAGGGACTAGGGAGGTGAGGGGAGGTTGCACTTGTCACCAGAGCTGTGTGATGAGGACAGGACGGTCCCAAGTGGGAGCCTGTAGATGTGTTTGAGCGCCTGCAAGCAGCCAGGTCCTGGCCTTGACAGACTGTAGTACTGAGGTCCCAGCCAGCAGCTGGACTCAGCAGAGGGAGACAAATGGTCTTGGGACCCACAGCTCCCTGTCGTCTTGAAAATATCCTGTGACTGAAGAAAAAAACCTGGAGAGGGGGAAGATTGGGGGTGAGGGGTAAGTCACAGACAAACATCCTCCGGAGCGTGCATCTAGATCTGTGGAAGGCCTTCTGTCCTCTCCTACCTTTTGGGGGAAAGGGTCTTGCAGATTCCAGGAGGATGGGTTTCCTGGCACATTACAAATCCAGCTATATCACAAGCCACTTACCCAGGAGGAGAGGCAACTGACCGTTTGATTCTCATTTGCACGGAGCCAGGAGTTAGCCAGGTGGTCCCCAGTGAGAGCAAACACAGAGAAGAGAGTTCCAGAAGGAAAGGCTGGGGTCAGGGGCTTAAAGGCTGGATGGAGAAGCCACATGAAGCTCTAACACCAGATCCCTGAGCATGGACAGGATGCTGGGGTGTTTTCATGGGCCTTAGAAATGGCAAATATTATGCAACTGAGTCACCCACCCCCCAATTCTGGATCCCAGGCACATGAGCAGCCAGATCCTGTTCCATGTGGTGGGTTTGGTATGGGTAGATTTGGGGCACAGCTATAGGGCCCCTTTAGTTGATAGAGGTCTGTAGTGTCTCTAATGGTGAATGTGTGAGATTGGGGAAGAGAAGGGACTGACCTCTTTCTGTAGACACATCTGCAGCTCCAGGCAGGAAACAAACAAAACAGTGATGACTTGGGATTCTAAGTCCCTTTATTCATCAAATAGCCTTAGGGGCGACACCCAGGCCATGTTCTTCATTTCTCTCAGGTAGCTGTGTATTAGGCATAGCTTGTCTTTCCTCTCTTCCTCTCTGTAGTTAGGTTTTTTTGTTTGTTTGTTGTTTTTTGTTTGTTTTTGGTCACTGACAGCATTCTTGACAAACAACATAAAGGTTTATTTGGGCTCATGGTTTCAGCGGGTTTAGTCTATGGTCACTTGACCCTGTGTGCTTGAGCAGAACAGCATGTCTTGTAGTAGAAGAGGTTCTTGACCTCATGACAAACAGGAAGGAAACAGTAAGGAGAAGAGGGGTAAGGACAAGATGCTCCCAAGGACCCACCCCCTAGCAACCTACTTCCTTCAGCTATACCCTCCTCAAACAATCCTACCACCTCAGAACCAAGACCTCAAGACATGGGCTTGTGTGGGACATTTCCTATTCAAACCACAACATCCTCCATATGAATTGTTTCCATGCCAGAGGCCACCCATCCTTGGTCAAATTGGCTTCTAGATGTCTGACTCAGGAGGTTGACAAAGCTGTAGAAACCATACCAACACCATAGCTTGCAGAGGCCTTGATGTGGACCATTGAAAGTGTGCGTGTGTGTGTGTGTGTGTGTGTGTGTGTGTACACTCAGTATGCATGCACAGCATCCATCGTCCTCCTGGGCTTCCTTGCTGAGATTCTGCAGCCTGCTGTGTCACTGGAATGGTATTTCCAGGATTGTTTGGGCATCCTAAAGGACTATGATAGCTCTCTCTCTCCTCTCTCTCTCTCTCTCTCTCTCTCTCTCTCTCTGTCTCTCTGTCTCTGTCTCTGTCTCTCTCTCTCTCTCTCTCTGTGTGTGTGTGTGTGTGTGTGTGTGTGTGTGTTGATGGTGATGGTTGGGGAAGGGGGGAAAGAGTGCCTGGGAACACATAGATGAAGAAAGGCTCTGAAATAGCTCTTCTGGGTAAGATACATGCCCTTGATCATTCATGGTCCCCTTGTAGCTGGAGATTGGCAATGGTTGGCCCAAGACTTTGCATGCACAGTCTGGGGAAAGGGCATTGGGCAGGCTGTGGGCCTCCATACAGAGAGTGACTTCATCCTTTAGATGGAATCTAAACTGCACCTGTGTCTTTTGAAGACAATAAATCAGAACCCTCTCTCATTTCCCCCACAGGACAATCCATCTTAGGGCAGCCCTGACTGTACATAAAGGACCCTCAGGTCTGAGCCTCTGGGGATCTGTGGCTCTCCCTTGGGCCCAAGCAGGGTAGGATCTCCCTCCCCCCACGTCATTGATGGCAGGAAGCAGCAGTCTCTATTTAGGGCAAGTCCATTGTTCTGAGGTCACAGCCTGTTCACAACCCCAGAGTTGGCTCCACAGATAAAGCAAGCTCAACTCACTGCTGTTTCCCAAGCATAAAAGCTGGGAGGTCGTGGGAACCACCTGCTCCACACAGTCCAGGGAACCCAGCGCCAGGCGCGTAGAGGCCTGCGGCAGGTTAATTAAAGTTAACTGAGTGAAAAAATAATTACAAAGACTGCAGAAGGGAGAAACCCAAACTTGGAGTTTATACTCCTTAGCCCTTGAGCTTTTCTGAGAAGCAATCTAATCCTTGGGAATTTTTTTTCCTGGGCACAGAAGCAGGGGAGGACTGTTCATCACTTCCAGTTTCATGGTCCACAGGCTGGACCCAAAGAGACCTCGGTGGAGGCTGGTCCCTCAGGACTCAGGACTTGGGTAGGGAAATGTGTTGGGCAGCACATCTGACTTACAGCCAGCCACCTAACTGCAGTCCTACAAAGGCCCTAGGTGGCCTCAGCTTCCCCTGGGCACTGCTCTGTGCCAGGGTGAACAAAATCCCTGCAGACCACTCAGGTGCAAAGGAAGGAATATTCTTTGGCTCGGGGCAACAGAGCCAGGTAAAGATAAAAGAACAAGGGGATGCTCCTTCAAAGAGGAAGTCCTCGGGACACCTGCTGCTTGCCTGGGCAGATGGATCCTTGACACCCATGGCATTAAACCCATACCCATACCACTGCAGAACCTCATCTTCTGTCTTTGGACAGATGGCCTCTGGGTGTGATTAGATACTTTTCTCATTGCTATGACACAATACTTGACAGAAATAAGTTAAAAAAAGAGAGCTTTATTTTGGCTCTTGGTTTCAAAGTCCTACATGGTAGGGATCGAGGGACCAGAGTGTGGCAGTATGCTGGCCAGACCTAGAAGCAATGAACAGAGCTTTAGCTCAGTTCAAGGTCACTTATTTATATTTTCAATAGTGGCCATTTCTTCTGTCCTTCTGGCAAAACCAAAGTGAAGGGCAAGTCACGTGGGCATACTTTGGGTCTACAGAGGCCAGAAGTCAAGTAGAGGTGGCAGGATGGCAGCACAAAGCCTCTGAGCCTGAGATCTGAAATTTCAGGGCTAGCTGCTCCAAGGCTCAGCTCCCACGGGTGTAACTATCCAGCAGAGCCTGGATCCCTCCAGTCCCATCTCAGTCTATCGATGAGGACAGCTGTGGCTCAGCATCCTTTGAAGCTGTGAGGAGCCTCCTCAAAGCCTCCAGCTCCATGGAGATACTTGTCCCTAGCATACTGAAGAACGGAGTTGGGGCAAAAGCAGATCTTTCCACTGGGCTAGTTATGAAGGACAAGGACCCACATCCCTGCCTGTACTTAGACCTTCCACACAGGGAGCACACGTGCTGATTTGGAGGTTCATAGAGCTGATGGTGTGGTGGCAGGGGGTGTTGCTGGTTATGGCCTGTGACAAGGCCCTCCTCTGAGACTGTCTCTCTCCATGGTTTTACTGCAGGTACAGACACAGGAGATCTTGGTGGGATGCTGCTGTCCTCGGCACAGGCAGCAGCAACAGGACTCCCTTTAGCCTCGCTGGGTTTAAAAAGGCAGAAGTGGCCGGGGATGGTGATACCTGCAATCTCAGTATACAGGAGGCTAAGGCAGGAAGATCTCGAGCTTGGGGCCAGCCCAGGCTACATAGTGAGTCCCTGTCCAAAGGGAAGGAGATAGGGAAAGAGTAAGAGAAGAGTACACAAATGAGTTCCAGGGTGGGATAAAGGATCCAGAAGTGACAGGATCTTTAACCAACCCCCCGCCCCCATACCCTGTGACTGAGGCACAATGCTTTCTTCTCCTCTGCCCTGTAGATCTCAGCCTGATGGATGCCTGGTGTGGATGATGAGGCAAGAACGTACCTCCCACACCCAAGAGGTGACCCCGGAGCGTGCCCCGGATGACCCTACGACTCGGAACAATGCGGCTGGCCTGCATGTTCTCATCCATCCTTCTGTTTGGAGCTGCGGGCCTCCTCCTCTTTATCAGCCTACAAGACCCTGCCGAGCTCACCTCCCAGCAGGTTCCAGGTGAGCCCCGCAGTTGCTGGTCTTCCATTTTCCAGCCTACGGCACACACAGGCCTTTATGGCTACCCTGATGTGCTGGACCTGGAGAACAGCCACCCTGATAGACAGAGGAGGGGTCTGACTTCCTCCCAGAAGGCATCAATGTCAATGTGGGAACGTTTGCCTGCTGTCAAATCAGTAGTCTCAAGACTGTAGCTCTGGCCTCTTAGCAACTGAGCAGCCCCTCGTGAGGGTGATGGAAAGGCTGCCCATCTGGTCAGCCAGTTTTGTGTGGTCTGTAGTCTTAGATAAATCTCAAACGTAAGAGGGTTCTGCCAACTCTTAGGGCATATTCCACATTACCTGGAACACCAGGTCAACCTCTTTCTCTTTTTTATGTTATTGGGAATTGAACCCAGGGCCTTGCACATGCTAGGCATGTTCTCTGCCACTGAGCTACCTCTTCAACATTTTAAAATTATTTTTATTTTGAGACAGGGTCTCACTAAGTTGCCCAGTCTGACCTTGAACATACAATCCTTTTGCTTTATCCTTTTGAGTAGCTGGAAAGATAGGCCTGTACCACCAGACCCAGCTGAAAATGTCTTTTATTTAAGCATTTATTTATTTTATTTGTGAAGGAGGGACACACGTCCCATATCACGCATGTGGAATTCAGAGGACAACTTGCAGAAATCAGTTCTCTCCTTCCATTATATGGGTTTCAAGGATCAAACTTAGGCTTGCTGGCAAGCACCTATACTTGCTGAGCCACCTTACCAGCCCTGAACATGTCTTCTTGAACCCACATCCCTAATGTGAGACTCAGTTTCCCCACCCAGCTCTGGGAACCCTTTGAATGTGGCTCCTCTGACTTGGACAGAAAGAGCGACTACATGCTCTCTTTATGAGGCAGAGACCCACCGCTGTTGCACCTGTCCCATTCCATCTGTGTCTTGTGACCCACTGGAGAGGTCAACATCTGCTGGATATGGTGGCATGGTGGCACAGGATGGGGGTGCATGGCCTAGGGACGTCTGTTCCCCAGCCAGGGGCTCCTCCCCAGCACCACCCTCAGCTCTGCACAGCTTGGCTCCCTTTCTTTGTCCTGCTTCATTGTTTTGCTTCTGCAAACTGGATATATGGCCTTGGGCCCAGATGGAAGGCCACAGGCCTCAGGAGGGAAGAAAGAAGACGCACAGAGGCCAGCGCCCACCCGAGCCTAGCAGCTGCTGCCAGAGGCCCTGTGTGAAGGAGGCCAATGAGTTATGCCTTTTATTACAAACAGTGAGTGAGAGGCAGGCTCTGGAGACAGCAGGCAAGGCACTGTGCTGACGCATTCTGGGGTCGACCTCCACAGCTGGTGATTGTCAAAAGTGGGTCTGGCTGCTCTCCGGCTTCTGAGGAAGCAAGTGTGTGTGACTGAGCTGGCTTCTCTGGGGACTTAAAAGCCTCTCAAGAGTCCTAGAATAGCGAGTGACACTGAGTCAGCACAGCAGTGTCCTACAGGACAGCTCCATCAAAGCAGACTGAGCGTTGGTCCCTCTGGTCGTGTGTGGGCTGTAGGACAGGAAACCCAGGAGCAAGGAATTTGAACACTGCTCAGGATAAAGGATGCTATGCATCTCTGGTACATGCCCTGGTGTGTACGGTTGTGATGCACACATGGGCAGAAGGTCCAGGGGTCTGGTCTGCATTATGTGGAGGGGGCCAGAAGGAGAAGGCATAAATGTATCTATGGTGTCCAGTGGGACAGGAGTTGGGCCCCTCTGTGGTCCATTCTTGGGGCAGGTGATCTAGTCCACGATGAGATCTGCTTTGATCATCCTAGCTTATGCCCTCCCACACTAGAGCCAGCTGGCAAAGCAGAGAATTGGTTTTATAGGCATCGGATTCTTGCCTGTCATGTCAGCTAACTTTGCTCTGCACAACTGACCGAATGCACAGATGTGTGGATGACAAGTGGGTAGGGAACACAGTATGGTTGGGCGTTCTGGGGTAGAACAGCACAGCAGAGAAGCACTTGAACCTCAGGCTGACAGGATGTGTAGGATCTTCTGATGCTTAGCATCCTCTGTAACCAGCTGAGCCAGGTGAGGGACATGCGTGAGTCTCGACTGTGAAGTTCTGTTGGTGGATGCAGGTGGACCATCCTCTCCATGTGCTACGTGGCAGGCAACCTTGATGGTCTATGTAAATCACACCAAACACAGTCATAAAACTTTAAGTAATGCTTATGTTACTTTCCCTGAGCAAAGTGCTCCTGACACAAGCTGTTTGTGTTGATTTGTTACTATTCATTTACCCTTTCCCTTTACTTCTCACAGCAGCCTAATTGTGATTCGGTACCAAGAAAGCAATATCAAAGTAATTTTCCACAACATTAGTTACAATTTTCTTCTGATCTTTCAAGTGAAACAATCCCATCCTGTTGGCTTCTCTGAGCATATAAACCTTGATTACATTTATCTGTTGGAAACCAGTGCTTACAAAGTGTATGTGCCCAGTTGCGTGGCTGGGTGGCTCCAAGGGCCCCTGATGAGCTTTCTCACTGGGAGTATCTGTCCAAAACAGGAATAGGTTAGAAGGCTGTCGTGACGTCTGGAATGGGCAGGGATTCTAGGAGGGACTAGTACACAGAGGAAAGTTAACACCGTGGCTTAAGCTTTGCTGGGATTAACAGAGTGAATTCCGTGGACTATAGAATCAGGAAGGTGGGAGGGGAAGGTGAGCAGATGAACATCCGGGAGCCTGCTTGAGAAAGTGATGGGAATTCTTTGGTGCTTATGGTCTCTGAGGTCTGGCACTAGTCAGATCTCTCCTGTGCAGCTCCAGGTGTTGACAGACACCTGAATGCCTTCTGGGCCAGCCAGCCCTCCTCACCCACCTACACATGAGATGGAATCTTATCACGTTACCGACTTTTGTAAGGTGGACCATATATTTTTTTAAGCAATGTTATATTTTTAAACAGCCCTTTTGAAACAGAGACTAAATATCTCACAGAAACATCTTAAGGGAAGAAAGGTTTGTTTTAGCTCTTGGTTTCAAAGAGATTTCAGTCCCTCATGGAGTGAGGGGAGAGGGAGGATAGCAAGAACATGAAACAGAGACTTCTTACATAGTGAAGCAGAGGCAGGTGTGACTTCCAAAGCCCCCCCCCCCCCCAGTGACCTACTTCCTCCAGCCAGGTCCTACCTCCTAAAGGCTCCGTGGCCTTCACCAGCTGGGGACCAGTATTCAAAAGATGAGCTACCTTTTAACTCACCTGTATTCTAACATTAGAATTTCTTGTGTACCAGAGAATTCTACCTATGCAAATGTGATTATTTTTCAGTTTGTAATATTGCCAGGGCTTCTGCTCCCAGTAAGCCCCTTCTGCTCCCAGTAAGCCCACTTCTATATGGTTTTGTGGGGTTTGTTGTTGCTTGGTTTGACTTCAAGTTCCCAGTCCTCCTGCCCTAACTGCACAAGTGCTTGATGCTGGTATTGCTCAGCTAGGAAACTCACAATTTTTTTTTTTTTTTTTTTTTTTGGCAGTGCTGTGGTTTCAACCCAGGGCCTCAGGCACGCTAGGCAAGCATTCTACCACTGAGCCATATTCCCAGCCCAGCAGCTCACTTCTAGATCCTTGATATAAGACTCACCCTTGGGGGCTGGAGAGATGGCTCAGCAGTTAAGAACACTGGTTGTTCTTTCAGAAGACCCGGGTTTGAATCCCAGCACCCACATGGTAGCTAATAACTGTCTGTAACTCCAGCTCCAGGGGATCTGACAGCCTCTTCTGTCTTCCGTGGGCATTGCATGACACAGGTGCACTTACCTACATGCAGCCAATACATGCATACACATAAAATAAAAATAAAATAAAAAATAAAGAAGACTCACCCTTGCTGGGCATGGTGTGATGCACACCTTTAGTCCTAGCACTTGGGAGGCAGAGGCTGGTGGATCTCTGTGAGTTCAAGGCCAGTCTGGTCTACAGGGAGACCTTGTCTCAAAAAGACAAAAAAAGAAAAAAAAAAAAGACTTACCTTTTCTCTTAATGAAAGGGCAGAACTGGGTATAGCAGACTCCAGTGTGCTGGCTCTGGGGGCTACAGAAGGCAGAGTCTACATTAGCTGGGGAGGCAGTTTTAGTAACTGCCTCTCTCTGTGTGTGAACTTTTTATTATAAAGAATTGAATTTGAACAATAGAATAAACTCCACATGCCTGTCCCCCAGCATCCCAACCTGGCCAGGCTGGCCCCATTCTCTCCTCTCCTCTCCCCTCTCCTCTCCCCTCCCCTCCCCTCTCCTCCCCTCTCCTCCTCTCTCTCTGTTTTTGAAGTCTACACCAGAGACAAAATAGATTCAAACATTTCAGTATCTTTCTAAGTTCAAATGATGCAAATTCTTGTTTTTAACATTATCTCTAAGCACCTAATAGTTCAGTAAAATCATCAAATATATGCCAGGTGGGTGGTGCATGCCTTTAATCCCAGCCCTCAAGAGGCAGAGGCAGGCAGATCTCTGTGAGATTGAGGCCAGCCTGGACCACATAAGTAACTTTCAGGTGGGCTGGAACTAGGGAGACCCTGTCAAAAAACAATCATCAAAGAGCCAAGCCAGAAATAGTGGTACACATGGGGAAACAGAGGCAGGAGAATCCCAAGTTTGAGGCCAGGATGGGTTTCATCACAAGCCCCTCTTTCAAAAAAACAAAAAATAATCAAATGTCCAGCCACTATTCAAACTTCTAATTGTCTCACAAATATAATTACGATATAAAGACATTTCCAGTGTTTTATCCAGTATTTAGATATGGTCACTCTGAAGTTGACTGATGAATCTTTTTTGTTTTTTTCGGGGGGAGGATTGAACTCACTATGTAAGCCACACTGGCTTTATCTCACAGAGATCCACCTGCCTCTGCCTCCCAAGTGCTGGTATTAAAGGCATGCACTACATTGCCTGCTTGACAGATGAATCTTTTTTTTTTAATTTATTTTAATTTTATATGTAGAAGTGTTTGCCTGAGTGTATGTAAGTGCTCTCATGCATGCAATGCCTGAAGAGGTCAGAAATGGGCATCAGGTCTTACAGACAGTTGTTAGCTGCCATGCCAGTGCTGGGAACTGAACCTAAGTCTTCTGAAAGAGGATCTAGTGCCCTGAACCACGGAGCCAGCTCTCCAGCCCTGACTGATGAATATTTTAAGTCTCTTTTCATATGCCTCTCTCCATCTTTATTTTCCTCTTCCTATTCATTTCAGGATGCCAAGTCATGGGTCCTGTAGAATGTCCCCCGTCGGGTTTTATTGATTGCTCCAATTTGTCCTTTAGTCTTCGTACTCTCTATAAAATTAGGCAAACCTTACGCATTGATCACACATAGCTTTGGTTTTGCTTCTGTTGACAAGAATTCATGTGTGGTTCTGCATTCTCCCATCAGGTGACTTGGGTCCTCAGACTCCCACGTTGTCAGGAGCCATGAGTGACCATGCCTCCATCTGCCCCTTCATTGGGGTCACACGTGACCTCTCATTTCCCCATTCTTTATTTCTTAAATGGGATGGATTTTGTTTTAATGGGGCCATGTGACTTGTTGTCAGTGACCCAGAACACTAAAGTGAATGGTGGATCGATGGGTCAATTGGTGTATAAAAACTGCAACTTTAGAGCCAGGCATGGTAGTGTATGGCTGTCATCCCAGCACCAGGGTGGTTGAGACAGGAGGATTGTAAGTTCCAGGCCAAGCTGGGCCATATAGTTCCAGACCAGCCTGAGACACAGAGCAAAACCTCATCTCAAAGAAGAAGGGGGAAGAGGGGGGGAAGAGGAGGAGGAGAAAGAAGAGGAAGAGGAGGAGGGAGGAGGAGGAGGGAAGAAAGAAAGAGAGCCAACTTTACAGATTCTGTTGTATACACTTTGTATAATTCTTTTAAAAATTGAAATTATGTTATTATTTACTTGGGGGAGGAATGCTCCATTAAGTATGTGTGGAGGTCGGAGCACAACTTGCAGGAATGAATTCTTTCTTTCTACCATGCAGTCCTGGGGACTGAACTCAGCTCATCAGGCTTGGAAGCAAGCATCTGTACCCACTGAGCCATCTTGCTGGCTCAAGTTCCTACTTTTTCAAAAAAACATTTATGTGTATGAGTATGTTGCCTGCATGTATGTAAGCATACCTGTGTCATGCAATGCCCATGGAGGTCAGAAGAGGGCGTCGGATCCCCTGGAGCTGGAATTATGGACAATTGTTAACTGCCATGTGGGTGCTGGGATTTGAACCCGGGTTCTCTAGAAGACTAGTCAGTGCTCTTAACCAGTGAGCCATCTCTCCAGCCCGTCAAGTTCTTACTTTTCATTTGGTCCTTGAGAATGAGTGTTCTTAAAGTGGGACCTCCCCATATTTCTGAGATTTTTTTTACTGGAGTGGAGGAGCTGTGGGTGACGTCCTGGGGTGACAACCTGAGTAGATAGCAAAGCTCCTTTCTTGATAACTCAGCAGTCACCGACTACCTCTATGTCTATAAATTGTCCCTGGGCATTTCTTACTACTCACAAGAGCATTTTAGAGTAACACTCACCTATATTGACAGATCATTTACCACAGGCCAAGTCTTGTGCTAAGCAAAGTATATGACTTTTTCTGTTTTGTTTTGAGAAAGGGTCTCCCTATGTAGCCTAGTTGGTCTGGAGCTTGCTGTGTAGACCAAGCTGGCCTTGAACTCTAGATCTTCCTGCCTTAGCTGCCAAGTGCTGGAATTATAGGTATATATGTCATCATGCCAGGTTGTGATTCTATTTACAGGAAACAGTGTGCTGAGTGCTCACTGAGTAGGTCGGAAAGAAATTAATGACTGCTCTACTACTAGCACACACTCTCGGGCCTTATCCTGTGTGTGGCGCTATCATAGCCCCTCACATCCATCTAATACTTTAGAAGTCACCAGGAGATGCTTACTGTTAGATCATTTGATGAATGACATCACTGAGATCAGAGAGGTTAAGAACCTGCCCAGGACCACATAGCTTCCAGACTTCAGAACTGGCCTGTGCATTAAAACAGGCACCTCCCCAGCACACAAGACCCTGAACATCACCAAGGGCTAGACCCACAGCGAAGCCCAGTGTTGGTAAAAATTTGGAGGCCAGAGAGAATACAGGGTATAGAGACCACTAAGTAGCCTAGGGGCTGGGATGTGGCCTGTGACTAAAGACTTAGCCAGGTGCCAGACCCAGCAACCCCTTGGGGATATTGGGGGAAGGAGTCAGGTGATGGGAAGCTCTTGGGACTCTGGGGTGAGACGTGGGACGTCAGAAAGCTGATTCTAGTAGGTTCGAGGGATGGGGAGTGGGGGTTGGGGGCAAGGCACCTAAATAGAGTAGCTGGAGGTGGGGATACAGCAGAAGAGATCAAGGCCTACGGCAGGTGGGGATGGAGAGGGATGGATTCAGGGATTCAACTGTATTAGTTGGTTTTTTTTTTGCCTCTGTTTAGCCTTGACCCATGATTACAGTTGGAGATGGTGGTTTTTAACCAATGTCTGGTTAAATTGTTAAATTTCTATTTTTTTGTTTTTATTTAAGTGTATGTGTGCGTGCCTGCTTGTCTGTATGTACACCATGTACATGCAGTGTCCACAGAGGCCATAAGAGGGAGATGGATGCCCTGGAACTGCAGATATAGGTGGTTGTGAGCTGCCCAAAATGACCTGGGAACTGAACCCGAATCCTCTGCAGGAGCCATATGTGCCCTTAACCTCTGAGCCATCTCTCTAGGCCCTGTACTAGTTACTTTTGTATCTGCAAAAATACTGTACAGAATCAACTTAAGGGAAGAAAGGTTCATTTTGGTTCATGGTCTCAGAGAGTTTCAGACCATCATGGCAGGTCGGGCATTATAATGCCTCTGTCTGCGGCAGTGGCAACTTGAGGCAGTAGCTGTTCACATCATGAAAGACCAGGCATAAGAGAGCTGGACCCAAACCAGGAGCATGTATAACTTCAAAGGTCCACCCCTAGGGGGCTTCTTCCACCAGCCTGACCCACCTACTAAAAGTTCTGCAGCTTCAAAATGATTCCACCAACTGAGATGAGAGTGATTAAAACATGAGCCTGTGGGGGACTTTTAAAAAATATGTATTTATGTATTATTCTTTAAATTTTTTACATGTATGAGTGTATTGCCTACATATATGTAAGCACACCTGTGTCATGTAATGCCCATGGAGGTCAGAAGAGGGTGTCAGATCCCCTAGAACTGGAGTTATGGACAGTTGTTAGCCACCATGTGGGTACTGAGAATTGAACCCAGGTCCTCTGCAAGAGCAGCCGTGCTCAGTGGTTACACTGAGCCATATCTCCAGCCCCGCCAATGGAGGATTTTTCAGATTCAAGTGATAACAGATATCAAGGTGACCTGGTGCAAAGTTGGTGACCTGGTGAGTGGGAGGATGAGAAGACTAAGGAGAACAGTGCCTGGGGTTTCTGGCTGTGGCAGATGCAGTTAAAGGGTGCAATTTTCCAGCATAACTAACGGATACAAAGAGGTCTAGGAGAAGGGCAGGAGGTCATATGTTCTGTTTTGGGTTTATGGTATGTGAGGTGCTGGGTAGGATACATGGGGGTACTATACATTTCCTCCCTCAAGGGCTCTGGCCCCACAGACTCCAGGAAGACCCCTGTAGCTCCCCACTGCTGCATCTTCATCACTCTCATTCACTCTTGGGGTCCTTGGGCCACTCTGGGTAGACAGGGCTATTGGAGAGCCCTACTCTGGGAGAGGAGCTACAGAAATGTCTCTGTAGACACATTTCTGCTCCAGGCTTCCAAGACAGCAAACTTGAGGCTGCCCTGGACAACTGCCCGTGTTCCCAGTTAGACCGGATGCCTAGGTTGGAATCGGGCTTCTGCCCAAAGCCTGTTACCTTGTCCTGGGATGGAGCCTCCTTGCCTAGGTTTCTGGGCTTGCCAGACAGGGAAAGAGACCTGTGTGGGCCTGTCTACAGGGACTCCCAAGATCTAACCACTGATGTGGGTGAGGGGTGTAAAGAAGAGCGAGAGAGGAGGAAGCCTGGGGGCTTTCAGGAGCTCACAGTCTGGAGGTTGAGGATGGAGGCTGCCCAGGCATTCCCCTAGAGTTTCAATCCAAGGTCATGATGAGGGGAGGCTTGGCCCTGCTGTAGAGGATCCTGAGAGAGAAATAAACTCACGCTGGTAATACGCAGATTATAAGGCCAGCTGTAACACCTGGGTCAGAAGGTGGAGGAATCAAGGGTATCCTGGAGTCAAGGTGCTGTGGGATGCCTGCCAACCTCTCTAGTGGCCAGGCGGTGCTGTCCTCCAGTGCAGGGAGCCAGGTGGGCTTGGTGGACACTTTATGGAGCTGGGGGTCTCTCTCCAGAGCACATGTTGCTGGGCACCTTACCCAGTATCTCCCAGCTAGAAACCCACAGAGCTAGAGTCCCAAAGCCAGTGGGTCTGATAGACTCTAGTGCTCCTGTGTTGTCCCCTGAAGACAAAACAGTGTTGGATGGAACAGTGTGTGGAACCTCACTCTGGGTTCCACCTTACCGGTGAGACGCAGTCCCACCTGTGTAGTGCTGAGGGCCAAATGGCAATGTCAGGTTTATCTGGTTCCTACAGAGACTACCTTTATCCAGTTATGTCCCCTGGGAACTCCAAGACCACAAGGCCCTGGTGAGCCTTGGTGGTAATAGCCAAGAGATTCTCACCCATGTCAGAGGACAGAGTCCACAGAAGTGCAGTGACCCCTTGGCTGTCCTCCTTGGCACCGAGCCCTGTCCTCTTAGACCTGGGGTGCAGAAGCCCAGGCTCCTCTCATGATTGGGAAGCTAGCCCTTCCTTCCTGTTTCCATAAAACCAGCCGCTTTTCCCAAGCAGGTGGATTTTATTGGAATCCTCTTGAGTCTGTTTCCTGAAACCATTTTCTAACGGCATTGCAGAACATCATATATATTTCCTCTAAACCTTGCGAGGCTGACACATCCTTGTTGTGACTGTGAAAATCAGAAGTGACATGTAATTGCAGTGATCCATCCTGTTAAGTAGCTGGCAATGTATCATCGCAAAATCAGCCGGGCTGGGACTCTCGGAACCCAGTGTTTCTAAACAATAGATCGGTGACATCTTCAAACATGCTGAATGCCACCCACATCTCAAAAAAGATGCCTTGCCCTCCCTCACCTCGGTTGCCTGGGACCTCAGAGACACAGTTTCACTCTGGGGAAAGTCACACCACATGCCTGGTTCTCCCACTCAGGGCTGTGGGTGGGAATACCTATAAAACTGCTCCTTCTAGTCAAAGCCTTACAGTTCCTCCCTGTGGATTCCAGAGAACGTGGAGAGTTCTTTCTGGGCCAGTTCAGCCCTCACTGTGCGGCACAGAGAAGGAAGCTTGTGGACTCAGTGTACACAGTTGGAGGAACACATATGGGGCAGAGACTAGAGGCACAGATGGTCCTCCATTCATACCATGTGCGGTACTTACTCATTTAGACTGTAGTGTGAATAGCACACCCTGCAGCAGTACAGAGGCCAACGTGAAAGAAGGGGAACCATAAAGCCCCTACATGGTAGCAACCATGGTAGGGTCAGCACCCCCTTCAAGAATGGTGGGTTTGGGGGTCCAGGTGGTGCTGGCTTTGGAGTCTGTGTTAGTTTTTGTTGCTGTAACAAAAATACCTGAGCAAAGCGAGGGGAGAAAGATTATTTAACTTATGGTTTCAGAGGTTTTAGTCCATGATGGTGGAGTGGGTGTGTCAGAGCACCTCACCCCATGGAGGCCAGGAAGAAGTGGAGGAAGAGGGGAGGGGAAGGAATGCCTATGCTAACTGGCCCTCTCCTTTTCCCCCCTTATTCTTCCGGAGCCCCCTACCTAAGGATGGTGCTACCCATGTGCAAGACGGCTTTTCCCTCTCTGGTCACCTCTGGAAACGGAAGTATATTTTACTAATCTCTTAGGTGCTTTTCAGTCCAATCAAATTGACAGTGAAATTAACCATTAGGAAATGGAGAGATGGTTCAGTGGTTAAGAGCCCTTGATGCTCTTGTAGAGGACCCAGGTTCCACACCAGCACCCACATGGCAGCTCACAACAGCCTGTAACTCCAGTTCTAGGAGATTCGATGTTTTTGGCCCCCAGGGGCACCTGCATGCATGTGATGCACATAAATTCACACAGGCACATACACATACACATAAATGAAAATAAATAAATCTAAAAAACTTAACCATTGTAGCTGACCCTGGTAGCACAGGCTTATAATCCTCGCTACTAGAAAGACTAGAACAGGCATATTTCAAGTTCAAGGCCACAGAAAGACCAGCCCAAGCAATTTAGTGAGACCCTAGCTGAGAATAAAAGGCAACAGGACAGCTGGCCTGTAGCTCAGTGGTAGATGCTTTCCCAGCATGCATGAGGACCTGTGGCCCTAGGTTCCCCCAGTACTGCAAAAATATTAATTAATTAATTAATTAATATTTTAAAAATTAACCAGGACTGGAGAGATAGCTCATTGGTTAAGAGTGTTTGCTGCTGGGGCTGGAGAGATGGCCCAGTGGTTAAGAGCAATGATTTCTCTTGCAGAGGACCCGGGTTTGGTTCCCAGCACCCACATGGAAGCTAACAACCATTCATAACTCCAGTCCCAGGGGATCTGACATCCTCCTCTGACCTCTACAGACAGTGCATGATATGGGTGCACTTATATGCATACAAGCAATACACTCATACACATAAAATAAAAATAAAATAAATAAAATACTTTTTAAAAAGAGTGCTTGCTGCCCTTGCAGAGGACCCAAGCTTAGTTCCTAGTACCCAGGCTGAACAGCTCACAAACATCTATAACTCCATCTCCAGAGGATCCAACACCCTCTTCTGGCCTCCATGGGCAGCTAAACACACACACACACACACATACATGCAGGCAAAACATTCGCATATAAGGTGTTTTGATCAAATCCATGCCCACTCCCTCCCCTCCAACATCCCCCCCTCTGAAGAGGTAACCTTAAAATCTTTTAAGGGTTAGATACAAGCTCCTAAATACTTTTGACATTTTGGGCCTTTGGAGCAGAGTATGT
>NW_008343239.1:939622-982302 GCF_000622305.1 Nannospalax galili | reverse complement strand
CATGAATAGGAGATGTGAAGGAGAAGTAAAGGCAAGAGTAATTAGCATTACAAGTTCTAGGCAGGGAACTAGAATAAAGTCAGAAGAGGGCAATTTTCAAATGTCCATATGAGAATCCATTTAAATCTTTAAAAAATTAGCCATCATGGTCTGTCATTGAATTCTCCTGTGGGTTTGTAGGAGCCCTGAATGACCCTCAGACACTCCCTGGGAGGCCCTGACTTTGGGAGGAGGCCCACTTGGACCCCATCTCTACTGAAGTGGTTCTGTCTCCCACACTCTCTCCCTTGAACCTGGAGCATTCCTGTAGCAGCCCTGGCCTGCGGCTCCCCAGTATCTCCCTTTTCCACATGGCCCCGATTTCCTGCCCGCCCCCCCCCAGCCCCCTGCAGGTGGAGAGAACATTTGTTTCTTCCTACATAAGACAGCCTGGGGTCTCTAGCCCGAACCTCCCTTTCCTTCAGTGCATTAAAATATGCTAAATGAAAAATAATGAGCATGTAGAAACTAATAACAGGAATCACCTAATTAAATTAGGAAACAGACATCATATTACTGTAATCTGAAAATTGATATTAATAGAAAATGGTCCCAGAATTGTTATGCTAAAGGTTCCTAGGGGTGGAGAAATTAGAAAGGAGAACAGAACAGCAAAAAGTGAAGCACTCATAGCCGATGAAAGTGTGACTTATGTTTTAAGGGAGCTACAATAAAATGCTAAAAATAGAAGCCGGGATCATTGTGTGGATCTAATGAATTAATGGACAAACTTGGCTTTGAAAAAAACACAGGACTGTGCACACACACAGGATGATAATTTGTAAAAGGAGATGATGTAATTAAAGCCTTAGCATGCATGACGCGGTCATAGGGCTGGTGTTTAGGGCTGGTGTTTTGGCACCATCCTGAGTGTTTTGTCCCATCTCCCTTCACCCTATGAGGTCATTTCCCTCCGTTTAAATAACCTAAAGTAGCTGTCTAAAGTACAGCTACAGCACAAACCGGGATTCGAACCTAGATCTGGGGACTACCTACTGTGTCCTTGCCTGTTACTACTTAACGTCAGGGTCTCTGTCTTTTATTTTCTGATGTTAATCTACTGCTTTGTTTTTTAAAGGACATTTCTTGTCCACACCTCACAGATTTTGGCAACAGCCTGACTCCCTGATTCCAGGTTCCCAAGGCTCCATGACTGTTTTGGTTAATGAGACATACAACAAAGACATCTTCTGAAATTACAACCCATTGTGTGTACCTGGGCACCGGCTGAGTGGGGCTGAGGGTTCTGATGCCCGCCCTGTCCCTGAGTGGCCCTGGTTTCAGGTTCTGCCTCTCACAGCAGCTTGTTAACTCCTAGAGGACCCCGTACAGGGGGGTAAAAATACGGGGAGGTAAATCAGCCTGTTCTCCTGTGACTAGTCACAGGAGGAGTGCCCAGAGAGGGTCTTAGGTATGGCGTGGCCTCGTTCCCACTCTGCCTGGGTCGCAGTGAATTGGAGGGACTGGGGGAGGAGGCAGAGGCCAGGGTTATGTGTGAGACGCCACCAAATGACACCTGATAGGATACCATGACCGTACCAAGGCCGGCATGGAGCCTCATGAGGACAGGAGGCAGAATGAACAACCTGTTTCCCTACCGGGGACCCACACTTCCCTGTGTTTGTCCTCCCTAACCAGGCACCTTCATGAGATCACCAGGTAACACAGACTTCCACTCACAGGAGAAGGGGAGGGCAGGGGAGACTCCAATCTCTAAGTGACATGAGGCTCGCACACCTCCCTGTCCCTCAGCTTACCTGACCTGAATTCTCAGAGCCAGGAGAGTGGGGCATTTGGACACACAGCAAACAGAAGAGGGGCCCCACTGCCAGTGGGGACGGCCCAGTGGGGTTGTGATGGCACTTGCCCTCCTCAAGCCCTTAAACCCCTGTTCCTAACATGAGCAGTGGGGAAGTGCTTTCAGGCCAGCCACAGCTCCTCGGACGAAGCTTCCGCAGCCATCGTGAGTGCCATCCCTCTCATGGTCCCTGGGCCTGTCTTGGTTATTGAAAACCTGGATAAGGTCACCATGGTAGTTATGACAACAGAAATACAAATAGGCAGGGGCTAGAGCTGAGGCACATGGATGGGGAGGATCTGAGTGTGGGCCAGAGCTGTGTGCTGCCGGGCCAGCCGCCTGCTTATGAATCACTAGTCCCTGGCATTCCTGCAGACCCGATTCCTGTGCCTTTAGGGTCAGTGTGGATCTGTTTCCTTCTCACAATATTTGCAGGAAGCCTCAAGCTTCTAGGAAGATCTCATTTAAGCCCAGAGCTCAGCATTACATACCTGCTGATGTTTTCATTATAAAGCTTATTTCCCAGGATTTGGGGCTCTGCTCTTTTAACTCGAATCACCGTGCAGCTCCATGGAAGATTCTCTCGTTTTAAATTTTTATTTATGTGGGCAAATAGCAGAGATTGCTTGGATCCATTCCATGATTCTGTGCCCCTCCTCATCACAGATGTGACCCAGGAAGCCCTGAGGAATGACTGGGTTCTAGTATAGGGGCCCAGAGCTCCCGGAGGCCTTCTTTTGATAAAATTGATTGGTTGGTTGGTTGACTGATTGATTGATCGATCAATCAATTGATCGATTTTTATGTATGTTATGCCTGCATGTATGTAAGTGCATTTGTGTCATACAGTGCCCGAGGAGGATGGAGGAGGGCGTTGGATCCCCTGGAACTGATGTTATGATGGTTGTTAGCCACCACGTGGGTGCTGGAATTCAAACCCAGGTCCTCTGCAAGAACAGCCAGTGCTCTTAACCACTGAGCAATCTCTGCAGCCCCCACCCCCAGGAGGCTTTCTTTACTTTCATGGTTTGGGGTTTCAGAAAGAGGTTGGGGCTGCTTTTTGTCCTGCTCCGAGGCCTGGTGAGACATTTTTCAGCCATCCTCAAGGATTGGAGATCACCAATGGAGTGGGCTAGCCTTGTCCAGGTTAACAACTGAGCCTACTTGGTTGTCCCAAGGCCAGAGGGTCCAGGTCCTAGACACCTGAGTAGATTTTCTGTAACTGCTTCCTCCTCCTCCTCCTCCTCTTTTTTTCTTCTTCATCCTCCTTTTCTTCCTCTCCCCTTCCTCTTCCCTCTTCCCCTCCTCTTCTACCCCCTCTTCTTTGAGACAAGCTCTGACTATTTAGCCCAGGCTGTCCTGGAACTCTCCAGGTAACCAGGGAAACCTCAAATTCACCATTCTCCTGCCTCAGCTACCCAAGTACTAGGCATGCACCCATGCTGGGCCCTTGCTGCAAATTTTTAAATTTTTGGTTTTTCAAAGAAGCTAAGACTGTAACATATTTACCTGGTTCCCAAATCTCCATAGCAGCTCTGCTTCAGGACGTGTTCTGCAGAGATATACGGATGCTTGAGCCTCACAAGTCTTGACTGCTGGGGAATATGGCCCAGACCTTCCTAGGGCTGAACTGACCCTTCATTTTCTGCTAGATTTCATACTTGCTCTCTGTGTGCCCTTGAGAGGTCAGAGAGATAGGGCAGAAGTCAGAGAGAAAGAGTGGGGCCTCCAAGGGCTGAGGGCATGGCTCAGTGGTTAGAGCACCTGTCTAGAATCCACCAGGTGAGGGGCTGGGGGCGTGGCTCAGTGGTAGAATGCTTGCTTAGAATCCACTAGTGAGGAGTTTGGGGTATGCCTCAGTGGCAAAGCACCTGCCAAGAATCTACCAGTAAGGGTCTGGAGACATGGCTCATCAGTAGAATGCTTGTCTAGAATCCATGAACAAGGAACTGTGGGTATGGCTTGGGTTTTCTATCTAGTATGTACAAGACCCTGGGCTCTAATCCCAGCCATGAGCCCCACAAAATAAGGCTGAGTGTCTAAGACATGGCTGGAGAATGGGGCTGTGGATGCAATGGAATTAAATAGAAAGGGATTTCTGATCTGCTTGCCTGTTTCCACAGTGGTGGTTACTGCAGAGGCGGCTGTACTGACTTCTCATCTCCCTTACCTGTAGCAATTATACTTAGCAAGGTCCCCCTGGAGGGCATCCAAGCCTGGCCGAATAGGCTCCTCCCCTGATGCCTCCCTGACATCAGTATCACCTGGGCTGTAAGTGGGACCAGAGAGTTCACAGCCTTTAGGGATGTGGTCCTGGGAATAAAGGTGATGATGTGAGTGCTGAGCACTTACTGAATATCAGACCCTGCATGCTGTATGCATCACAGAAATCCTTGTACTGGGCCTCACAGCCCCTCCCATCTCAGAGAGGCAGAGTCCCTTATCCAAAGTTGCACAGCCAGGAAGTGGCAATGTTTGAACTAGAACCCTAGTCTCCAGATCCATGAAAATCTGTGAATTCTTCTTCTTCTTTTTTTTTTTTAATGTCTGTGTGCCATGTTTGGGCAGTGCCCACGGAAGCCAGAAGAGGGTGTTGGATCTCCTGGAGCTGGAGTTACCAACAGTGAGCTGCCTGATGTAGGTGCCTAGAATTGAACTCTCATCTTCTGCAAGTGCTCTTAACTGCTGAGCCATCTCTCTAGCCCTTGTGAATTCTTTTTAAAAATATTTTATTATTTTTATTTTATGTGTATAAGTGTATTGCCTGCATGTGTGTCATGCAGTGCCCACGGAGGTCAGAAGAAAGTGTTGGATCCCCTGGAACTGTAGTTACAGATGGTTGTTAGCCATAGTGTGGGTGCTGGGAATCGAACCCAGGGCCCCTGCAAGAGCAGCAGTGCTCCCAACCACTAAGCCATCTTTCCAGCCCCCTTGTGAATTCTTATTGGTGACTCTGACAGCCACTCAGGGCTCGAAATACCCTACTCTAAGATACACAGTATTGGAGGACCATCCCAGAAGACCTGATGTTTGGGATACACTTCATTCCTGTGCTTTGCAGGTCTTCTCTGATCGTTATGCTTTTCTCCCTTCCTCCGTCCCTCCCTCCCTCTCTCCCAGTTACTGAAATGTTAATTTCCTTGCCAGCATACCTTCTCTCTCTCTCTCTCTCTCTCTCTCTCTCTCTCTCTCTCTCTGTGCTGGTGAAGGGACTGGAACCTCTATTATTCTGTCATCCATGATTTTGCCTATGTACTCACCACAGGGTATGTGCCTGCCTTGGTCCATGGCTCCTGGAGGAAACAATTCACACCTGAACTTGGAACTGGCTGTTCTACATGAACCCTGACATTTTTTCATTATCACATTATTTATTCTGCTTAATAATGGCTAAAACTGGCTTTTTTCAGTCATACAGAGAAAGAATTTTTGAAAATTAAGGAAGGAACAGACTATTGCCTTTCGGTAGGGACACATAAACATACCATAAATGAGTGTATACACCAAGGCTCAGACATTTTTGCCTGCCCCATGTAGACAGAGGACACACTATCATGGCCCAGGCAGATGCAGGAGACTTGGACACAGGGTGAGTTGTCTACAGAGTTTCAGCCACAGAAATGAGTGAAGAATTCTCATTCCAGTAGGAAGCCATCAAATGTGGTGATTGTAACCCCCTGCTAACAACCCAGGCGGACTTAAATAACGAAATTACATTCATAAGGTTTCAGGTCGAGTGGTCATTGCTTGAATTAGTTTCTTCCCAGAACCCAGCCAGAAGTAGCGTTAGTAATTAGAGGGTTGGCTTGGCTCAAATCAAGCCTGCGCTTGGAGCATGTACTGGGCACAGGGCAGAGGCCTTGCAAAGTTGGAATGAACCATGTCCTCTTCCCTGGAGAAGGGCGACAGTCAGTCCAAAGGAGCAAAGACCACAGGGGAGGAGAATCCTTATTGCCAGGGGGTGGGGGGACTTGGGGTCTACTCCCATTTCACTCACTAAGGTTAGCCTTAAACTCACTGTATAGCTCAGGCTAACCTATTTTAGAAGTTTTTATTAGCATATA
This sequence comes from Nannospalax galili, assembly GCF_000622305.1. Classification (NCBI taxonomy): domain Eukaryota; kingdom Metazoa; phylum Chordata; class Mammalia; order Rodentia; family Spalacidae; genus Nannospalax; species Nannospalax galili. Next base: position 976,401 of record NW_008343239.1, on the reverse strand, counting down.
TCCATTGTACAAAAAGGCAAGTGTGTTAGTTACTTTTCTGTTGCTGTGATAAAACACTGTGAGCAAGGGAACTTAAAGAAGGCAGAGTTTATTTGAGCTTATGGTTCCAGAGGGTTTAGAGTCCACCATGGCAGAGGAGCGTGGTAGCAGGAGGTGGCCAGCAGAGAAGGGAGTGCTCACATCTTCAAGCAGGCACAGGAAGCAAAGCATGACTGGAAATCCAGCACCGGCTTAAGATCTCTCACAGCCCACCCCCAGTGACCTGCATCCTCCAGCAAGGCCGCACCTCCTAAAACCTCCCAAAATAGCACCATCAAGTGGGGACAAATTGTCCAAATACTTGAAGCCTATGGGGGACATTCTCATTCAAACTACCACAGTAGATTACATTATAAAAATCCTCACCCATGTATGTCAAGTGCTTTGTTCATGTCCAACCCCTTCTTACCTTCTTGTTGCACCCCACATACACTAGCTTCCTTCTTTATCCCAAATAGCACCCTCTGGCCTCCATGAGCACCAGGCGTGCCTGTGGTTCACGTATATGCATGTAGGCAAAACATATGCTGGGAACTGAACCTGGGTCCTCTGAAAGAGCAGCCAGTGCTCTTCACCATGAGCCACCTCTCCAGTTTCAAGCTGGTTTTTGTTCTTGTTTCTTGTAGCAGTTGTTTTGTGACAGACTCTCAATATGGAGCCCTAGCTGGCGTGGAACTCTCTGTGTAGATTAGGCAGCCTCAAACTCACTGAGCTCCACCTGCCTCTGCCTCCTGAATGCTAGGATTAAAGGTATGCACCACCACACCTGGCTCAAGCTGGTTTTTTGTTTGTTTTATTCTTTTAAAGTGAAGCCCTAACTGGGACATTGGGGGCGTGGCTCAGCAGAACATTTTTCTAGAATCCACCAGGGAGGGGCTGGGGGTGTGGCTCAGTGGTAGGGCACCTGCCTCGAATCTCTCAGTGAGAAGATTCTGATTCTCTTCAGTCTCTCTCATCCTCCAGCCCCTATGACTTCTCTTTGCCCTTGGAATTTTAAGTTCTCTCTATCCAGAAAATAGACCAGTGCATCAGCTAGTCAGCCCCACTGCTGGTGGGCCACACTGCTAGTGTTTGCTCTCAGGTGGTTCTGGCATTTTCTACCTAACTCTGAGAGCACTCCTTGAGGAATGCTGTGTCCTGGAGTGAAACAAAGGGGAGAGACCAGAAGCAGCTGTGCTGGCAGGAGGTCCTGGTCTCGATGTGACACTCCAGTTCATCTACCCTCCACACTGGCTGTCCTCCCTTCTCTCTAGTGGTCAGGACTGGTCAGATGTGAGCTGCAATGATCTGAATGAGTCTCCTAAACTTCACGTGTTGGAAACTTAATCCTTAAATTCATATGTCAATCCTATGTGGAGGTAGCAGCTTTAGGAAATGATTAGAACTGCATTAGGTCCTCAAGGTGGAGCCTCCATGGCAGGCCTCTTTTATAAGAAGATACAGGCTGGGGCTGGAGAGATGGCTCAGCCATAAAGAGCACTGGCTGTTCTCCAAGAGGACCTGGTTTAGTTCCCAATACCCACATGACAGCCAACAACAATGCCAGTTCCAGGGGATCTGGATCTGATGCCTCTTCTGGCCTCTATGGGCATTGCATGCACAGGTGTACTTACATACATTCAGACAAAACAATCACACACATAAAATAAAAATAAATAATCAAAAAAGAAGAAGGGACTAGAGAGATGGTTTAGCGGTTAAGAGCACTGGTTGCTCTTGCAGAGGACCTGGGTTCAATTCTCAGCACCCACATGGCAGCTAACAACTGTCCATAACTCCAGTTCCAGGGGATCTGATGCCCTCTTCTGACCTCCACAAGCAGCACATGACACGGGTGCGCTTACCTACATTCAGGCAATATACACTCGTACACATAAAATAAAAAATAATAAAATATATATTTTTAAAAGAAGGTAAATGCTGCTACGTGTGTGCTGTCTCATCATGTAACCACCACCCCCATCCCCTGAGCCACAAAAAGGCCCTCACCAGGTGTAGCACCTAACTCTTAGACATCCCAGCCTCCAGTACGGTAATCATTGAATTTCTCTTTTCTCTGTAAATTCTCTGATCTTGGGTATTTGTTACAGCAACGGAAAACAGACTAAGGTAGAGCCACACCATGCCAGTGGCCTTTCCTTTGTCTCCTCTAAGGGGAGAGTCACAGCACAGTCAAGTCCTCAGGTCCTAACTTGTGGGTCCCTAAGTGGAAAGAGGCCATACCTGTTCTTACCCTAGGGACACTGCTGAAATGCCTGCTTGGGGAGAGACTGGGTGGCACCGAGGAGGTCTCCGTCACCCCCTTCGCAGTGGACTCCATCAGAACAGGGATCTTTCAGTTATTGCAGCACTTTTGTTTGCTTTGTGTTTTGAGACAGGGTCTCACTCTGCAGCCTTGGTGAGCCTGGAACTTATGTAGACCAGGCTGACCTCGAACTCACAGAAAACCTGCTTCTGCTCCCTGAGTGCCGAGATCAAAGGTTCCCATCATCCACATAGTACCTTACAACCATCTGTAATTCCAGTTTCAGGGGACCCAACACTCTCTTCTGGCCTCCATGATCATCAGGCATGCATGTGGTACACATTAAATGCATGTAGGCAAAACACTCATACACCTCAAATAAAAATAAGTAAATCTTTAAAAAAAATTTAGAAGCAGACTTTATTCAGGTAGGTATCTCTTGGGATTGGTTCCAGGATACTCTCCCACCCCCGGATGCTCAAATCCTATGTATAAAATGTTATATTTGCATACATAACCTATGTACATTCCTCTTGTATACTTTATACCAAGTCTGGACTATTTACAGTACATAACACAATGTAAATACTATGTAGATAGTCATTTATACTGAATTGTTTAGGAAATAATGACAAGAAAAAGTCAGATGTGTTCATCACAAATGCAATTTTCCCCCAAAATATTTTCAGTCCACGCTTGGTTGAATCAGAGATTGCCAAACCCACGACTAGGGAGAGTGCGCTGTATAATTTACATACTGTAAAATTCACCTATTTTACATGTACACTTCAATGATTTTTAGTAAATTTACAGAGCTGGGCAACCATTACCACAATCCAATTTTAGGAGAGTTCCACTGCCCTCCCCCAAATCCCTTGTGCTTCTTGGAAGTCACTGTTGCCCTCACCTCATTCCTAACCCAGCCCAGGCAAGCACAAGTCTACACTCTGCCTCTGTGGCTTTGTCTTTTCAAACACTCTCGATCAATGTGCTCATGCAGTGTGTGGCCTCTTCCATCTGGCTTCTTTCACTTTAATGATCTTTTTAAAGATTTACTTTAGTTTTTAAGTATTATTATTTTTATTTTATATGTATGAGTGTATTGCATGCATGTGTGTAAGTGCATCGGTGTCATGCAATACCTGCAGAGGTCAGAAGAGGGTGTTGGATTCCCCTGCAACTGGAGTTACGAATGGTTGTTAGCCACCATGTGGGTGCTGGGAATCAAACCTGGGTCCTCTGCAAGAGCAGCCAGTGCTCTTAACCACTGAGCCATCTCTCCAGCCCCTACTTTATTTTTAAGTGTGTGTGTGTGTGTGTGTGTGTGTGTGTGTGTGTGTACGCCCAAGGAGGCCAGAAGAGGGCATTGTATTTCCTGGAACTGGAGTTAGAGACAGTTGTAAACCACCCAATGTGGGTGCTGGGAACTGAGTCCTCTGCAAGAGCAGTGCATGCTCTTATCCATTGATCCATCTCTCCAGCCCCTAACATAATGTTCTCCTGTTTCTTTTTCTGTGCTGGGGATTGAACCTAGGGTCTTGTGTGTGCTGTGCAGGTGTTTTACCACTGAGCTACATTCCTATATCTTTAGCAAAATGTTTTTGAGACTCACTATATTGTAGTCCATTTCAGAACTGTTTCTATTTAATGCTGAATAGTATTGCGTTCCATAAAAGTTTGGCACATCCATCCACTGTTGATGGCTATTTGGGTTGTTTAGGGGCTTTTTTTGTTTTAATCTATTATATGTACTGCTGCCCTGAACATCCACATGTAAGTCTTTTTATGAACATATGTTTTCATTTCTCTTGGGTAGATACTTAGGAGAAGAATTGCTAGGTTGTATAGTAAATGTATGCTGACTTTAAAAGAAATCACCGAACAGGCTAAAATGACTGCATCCACCAGAGATGGACTAGGCTTCCCATCTCTCCATGTCCTCATCAACACTTGTTATTGTCTGCCTTTTTATTTATAGCCAGTCTAAGTAGTGTGAAGTTATGTCTCATTTCAGTTTTAATATGCATTTCCTTAGCGGGTAAATGATACTGAGCATATTTGTTTGTGCTTATTAGCCATCCAAGTGTCTCCTTCGTGCAATATCTATTCCATCTTTCATCCATTTAAAAAATGGGTTTTTAATGCATTGTAATTATTTCCTACATGCCGATATTATTAGGTTTGCAAATAATTTCTCCCATCTATGTTCGTCCTTTCATGTTCTTATCGGCATCTTTTGAAGTACAGAAGTTTTTAACTTGAAGTATAATTTTTTTGGTCTTTTAAGGGGTTGTGCTTTTGCTGTTGTGTCTTAACCTAAGGCTACAGATATTCACTTATATTTTCTTCAAAAACTTTTCTAAGTTTTGCTGCGTATCTTTGTCTACGATATATTTTCTTTTTTGTGTTTTGTGGGAGTCGTCTGGATTCATCTTTTTCTTTTTTTCTTCTTAAATATTTATGTAGTGTGTACATGTGTTCATGCACATGCCATGAGAAGTCAGAGGACGATTTGCAGAAGTCAGTTCTCTCTTTCCACCCTGTGGGTTCCAGGGAGCGAACTCGGGCCCTCAGGTTTAGTAGCAAACACCTTTACCAATGAGCCATCTCACTGACTCCTGACTTCATCTTTTTGAATGTGGATATCTTATTGTCTCATCTCCCCTTACTTAAAACCATCTTTGTTTGTTTGAGACAGGATCTCCCTATAGCCCCAGCTGGCCTGGAATTCTCTGTGTAGACCAGGATGACCTTGATCTCATGGAGATCTGCCTACCTCTGCCTCTCAAGTCCTGAGATTAAAGGTATGGGCCACCACCCCTGGGTGAAAACTGTCTCTGAATTACCTAGGCATCCTAGTTGAAAATAAATTGGCCACAAATACAAGAATTTATTTCCAGAGTCTATCTATCTTACTGACTACTCATCTATCTTTCTAGCACTGGTGCAATGTCTTAATTACCGTAAGTTGTGGATCAGGAAGTGTGAGGCCTCCAGCTTTATTTACCTTTTTCAAAATTGCTTTTGCTATTCTGGGTTCTTTGCATGACCAGCGAATTTTAGGAACATCTTGACAATTTCTGTAAACAAGGAGTCTGCTATGATTTGTCTGGAAACCAAGAGTAAACCTGGGGGGAACCACCCTGTTAACAACACTGAGTCTCGGAGCTGTAGAAATGACTTAATGGTTAAGAGCACTAGCTGCTCTTGCAGAGAATCCAAGTTCAGTTCCCAACACCCACTTGACAGCTAACAACCACCCATAACTCCAGCTCCAGGGGATCTGACACCCTCTTCTGGCCTCTGTGGGCACGGCACATACGTGCACATTCCCAGCATGTACACATAATTTAAAATAATACAAACCTTTAAAAATATATATACCAAGTCGGGCTGGAGAGATGGCTCAGCAGTTAAAGCACTGACTGCTCTTGCAGAGGACCCAGGTTTGATTCCCAGCACCCACGTGGCAGCTAACAACTGTCTATAACTCCAGTTCCAGGAGATTCAACACCCTTTTCTGACCTCTGCAGGCATTGTGCACACAGGTGCAATTACATGCATGCAGGCAATACACTCATATACATAAAATAAAAATTAAAAGATATAATACATAGCAAGTCTTCCATGAACATGGGATGTCTCTGGGTTTGTTTAGACTTTCCCTTCTCAGTGGTGCCCTGTAGCTTTCAGAATGCACTTTACATCCTTCTCTTGTTGAACTTATGCCTGAGTACTTTTTTTCCTTTTGATATTCTAGCGAGTGCTGTTGCTTTCTTAATTTCATTTCCTGGACTGTTCCTTGCTACCATGTAGTTATACAGTTGATTTTAGTGTATTAATCTTGTGCCTTACAACTTGTTAATTCTAGTGGTATTTTTTGTGAATGTACTAGGATTGTCTACATCTGTCTTCAAATAAGATTTTATTTCTTTGTTCCCAATATAAATGCCTTTTGTTTCTTTTCTTCCCTTGCCAAACTGACTAGAAACCCCAGTACAATACGAAACAGAAGTGAATGGCCTCCTTTTCTGGTCTCTATCTTAGAGGGAAACATTTGGTCTTTCACCTGTAAGTAGAGGAATTATGGGGGGCGTTGTAGGTAACCTAAGGGTCTGAGGACTTTCCCATCTAGTCCTAGTTTGCTGGGAAAAACCACTTGTTTCAGATCTGTTGGGGTGATCATGTGCTTTACCCTTCGTCATTCTGTCAGGTTTCCTGTATTCTGTGAACACAGAAACCTTACATTCTGAGACTAAATCCTACTTGATTATAGTGTATATTTATTTTTCCGTTTCTACGTTCAGTTAGCTAGGGTTGTTTTGTGAATTTTAAGGGATAATTATCTCTAGTTTTCTTTTATTGTGCTGTCTCCATCTGGCTTACCAGGTTAATACAAGTCTCAGAATGATTTAAAAGTGTTTCTCTATCTTCCTTTTTATTCTTCCAAAAGGAAGGAACACTATTATTTCTTTTCTAAGTGTTGTGGCGCATCTGAGACTGGACTTTTACTGGAGTTTTCATTATAAGATTTTTAAAAATATATTTTATTTATTATTTTTATTTTATGTGTATGAGTGTATTGCCTGCATGTACGTTAAGTGCACCCATGTCCTGCAATGCTCGTGGAGGTCAGAAGAGGGCATCAGATCCCCTGGAGCTGGAGTTATGGGCAGTTGTTAGCTGTCATGTGGGTGCTGGGAACAGAACCCTAGTCCTTTGCAAGAGTAGCCAGTGATTTTAACTACTGGGCCATCTCTTCAGGCCCTCATTATAAGATTTTTAAGTTACTAATTCAATCTCTTTACAGTAGGTCTATTCTGTTTTCCATTTCTGCTGTAGCCTGTTTCAGAAGTGCATATCTTCCTAGAAGTTCACTCATTCCATTCCCATAGCCTCATTCGTAACCATAAAAATGTTCATAGCATTCCTGTTCTAGCCCACTCTCTGTTGCTGTGATAAACACCATAACCAAAAGCAACTTGGGGAGGAAAGGGTTTGTTTCAGCTCATAACTCCCAGGTCACAGACCATCACTGAGGGAAGTCAGGGCAGGAACTCGAGGCAGGAACCTGGAGGCAGGAACTGAAGCAGAGACCACAAAGGAGCACTACTTTCTGGCTTGCTTCCCCTGGCTTGAGTCCATTTTCCTTGGAATGGCACCACTCACAATGGACACAAGGGCTGTGTCCTCTTACATCAATTAGCAATTAAGAAAATGCCTCACAGATATGGCCACGAGCCATTCTGATCTGGGAAGTTCTTTAGCTGAGGTCCCACTTCTGAGGTGACTGTAGTTGGTGTCAACTTGAAAAACAACTGCACAGCACAATTCCCTACAATCATTCATATCTGAGGAAACACTTTGTGCTTCATTGATCCCTAATCCCTAGCGTTCCCTTCCTTTGCCTTTTTACATGCTTCTGTTTGCTCCTGTCTCATTTCTCAAGGTGGAAGTTTAGTCTGCTGTCCCGGGGTCACTCACCTCTTTCACAGGCATGCAGCTACAAATTGTCCTCTGAGAGCTGCTTTTGCATCAGCCCTCTTCGCTGTCTCTTTTCCCAACTCTGTCCACTGAATTTCTGTCTGATACACTAGTCTATTACTTATCCCAATTTTAGAATTTTAGTTACAACACTCCTTTTCCGGTCTATCTTCAGGCCTGTTCCACATTGTGAGATTTTAAACCCCAGGTGCCTGGGTGGGGGGTGATAGAATCAGCTCAGGCTATAATGTTCCCATTTTTACAGTATTCTTTCTGAGGTTCAGCGGGATTTCTGGAATATATGCTTCTTAATATGTTGTATTTTCATCAATTTCCAGAGGGTTTTGAGGGGAGGTTTTATTGTTGTCATTTTTATCTTTTTGAGACAGGGTCTCCCTGTACCAGCTGGAACTCACTATGTAGACCAGGCAGGCCTTGAACTCACAGAGATCTGCCTGCCTCTACCTCCATAGTGCTGGGATTAAAGGCAGATGCCACCACACCCAGCCTGTTGCTGAGATGTGGTCTCACTGTGTAGCTCAGGCTGGCCTTGAATTCGCTACATAGCTCGAGCTGGCCTCAAATTCACAATATTCCTGCCTCAGCCTCCCAAGTACTGGTGTTAGACAGAGTCACCAGGCCTGGCTCAAGAGTTTGTAAATGGTTGTTTCTGATGGTGTGTGTGTGTGTGTGTGTGTGTGTGTGTGTGTGTGTGTGTGTGTTTAAAAACATCGGTTCTGGGGATTGAACGCTGATGGTCAGACTTGGCAGCAAGCACCTTTACCTAATGAGCCATCTTGATATCCTGGCACATAAATTTGGGTCCTGATATCTACATGCACGGGAGATACTGTCTCCAGTTTGACTACTGTGCAGTACTCTGTAAATAGAGCTCTCTCAGAAGGCACCAAAACCTTTGCTCCTTGACCCACCTTGCCTTGGACAGTCCCAGATCACGCTTGTGACTGGATGTAATTATGATCAATGTTCCCTTCACTCACAAGTCATTTTATTTTGATGATCAGTGATACAGGTATACAAACTGAGCATGTGAAGGACACTTCAGTTCAAACAGCACTACTGTGTGCCCTGGCTTCGATATAAGGAGAGGGGGCTTCATCTAGGTAAGCAGCGAGGAGGGTGAATGCAGTTAGAACATTTGATATCCTTCCCCATACCTCTAGGCATCAAGCTAGCAGAGAATTTTCAGAACCCTAATTTGGAGTCTTGCAACAGCCAAATACTTCACTGGAGCCTAAGGATGGAAACACCTTGTTCTGCACGGGGGAAACCCTGAGCCAAAGTAAGCCGGAGGACTCCACCGTCAGCCAGAGTGCCAAAACCCTGCTCGTCACCTCTGCTGTCCCATACTTCTTGTCTGTCTATCTGTCTGTCTGTCTGTCTGTCTGTCTTCTGCTATCTGTCCATCCATTCTTCAAGGAACATGCTATAAAACCATAGCCCCAGGGCTGGGGAGATGGCTCAGTGAGTAAAGCACTTGCCATACAAGCATAAGAACTCGAGTTCGAATCCCCAGAAGTCACATACAGCCAGACATAGTCATATGCTCATCAGTAATCCCAGAACTCATGTGGACAAGTGGGAAGCAGAGACCGAAGACTTCCTGGAAGACTTGGGGTCAGGTGGCACAACACGCACAGTAGAAAAAAAACAGAGACCCTGTCTCAAACCAATACCCGAGGCTATCCTCTGACATCACACATGTACCTTGGCTTGTGCTCACAAATAGGATTACAGAGGCTGGAGAGATTGCTTAACAGTTAAGAACACCGGCTGCTCTTCCAGAAGACCCAAGTTCAGCTCCACATGGCAGCCAACAACTGTCCCTACCTCCAGTTCCAGGGGATCGGATGCTGTCTTCTGGTCACTATAGGTATTGCATGACATGGATGCTGTATTAGTCCCTTCTCTGTTGCTGTGACAGAAACACTGACCCAAGCAATTTATAGAAGGAAGAGTTTATTTGAGCTTACGCTTCCAGGGGAATTACAGTTCGTCATAGCAGGGAGGCATGGTAGCTGGAGGTGGATGGTGCAGGAGCTCTCACATCATCACGCAGGCACAGGAAGCAAGCGAGCAGTTGGAGATCCAGCAAGACTTAAGAACTCTCTAAGCTCACCAGCAGTGACGAGCTTCCTCCAGGATAGCCACACCTTCTAAAACCTCCCAAAACAGTGCCATCATCTGGGGACAAAATGTCCAGATACTTGGAGCCTATGGGGGTATTTTCATCCAAACCACCATAGGTACACTTACATACTTGCAGTCAAAACACTCACACACATAAAATATAATTAATTAATTAATTTAAAAGAAATAGGAATACACAAAGATTAAAATAAAAATATAGCTCCAGAGGTTAGGTTGATGACTTTTTTTAGTGTCTCTCTATGTAGCCCAGGCTAGCCTTGAACTCACCATTCTCCTGCCTCAGCCTCAAGTGCTGGGATTACAGGTATGCACCACCACTCCCAGCTCTGTGACGCCTTAAATAATGGGGTAGAGACTAGCCAATCTATGTGAATCCTGGCCCCATGGACAGCAGCCAGGCATCGTGCTGAGGTCCTGAGCCTAGTTTAAAGTGTCTAGTACCCATGCTTCCTACCTGCCTCACATAATGTCAGACTCACCTGGCACAGGTCTTTCATCCTCGGCCCACATGAAGGGGCTTGCTGCCCTCTCGGGAACACTGTAGTTGAGGGATGGGTACAGGAAAGTCTCCATGTACTGCTTTTCCCAACCCTGTGTACTGGGAGATGCTGAATCTTCCCATCTCTGTGATCTCTTCTGGAGGATTAGTTTTCCCGGCGAGGCATTGTGGCTGAGGACCTGGCATGCTGGGTGACATTGGAGGTGTATCTGTGATCTTTGAAGAGCTCCTCACCCTTTGACCTGGGGTCAGTCATGCTGACCAGGCAACTGCTCACCTCCTCCTCCTCTTCCAGGGTCTTTATTCCTCCTGTGAGCAGGTGTAGTTAGCAGACTAAACCCTGAGTTTCTGAGTTGTTGATGGAGAGGCTGGAATTGACTTTTTGAACCAGTGTTCTTTGAGCTATTGAATCCCCCGCAGCTGAGAGAGGTGGGCAGGGCAAGACCAGCCTGAATCCTGCAGCACCCATAAACCAGCGCCAGGAAAACACTGTTAGAAGGTCAGCTCCAAAGCTGCCAAGACAAGAGGACCTTGTTAGAGTCACTTGCGGAGAGCTCAGTTTGGTGGTGCACACCTGTGATCCAGCCCTCAGGAGAAAGGAGGATTATGAATTCCAGGCCAACCTGGGCTACATAGTGAGACCCTGTCTTCAGATAAAAGGTACTTGGGTCATCTATAGACCTGTGGAAGTGTTCCAAAAAAGTCAAGCAAACAACCATGTCCAGGCTCTGCCCACAGTCAGTCTCCAGGAGAGGGACCAGGTGTCAGAAGTTTTCAAGCACTCATGGGCCTCCCCTGGACAAGTGGGTTTGAAAGTCTTGCTCAGAATAGGATCTCTCCGATTTTACCATGGCCACAAAGCCCTGGGACACCAAATGCAGTCTGGTAGTGGTGGTGGTGGTAGAGGTGGTGGTGGGATCCAGGAGGCTGCATTACTAACATTATATTCAGAGTCATGGCTTAAAGCATGCTCTGTAGGGTTGGTGAAACTTGTACTTCCTAAAAACACACTCTCAGGTCTGACTCTGAATCTGCTGAATGTCAGAGACAGAGACTTCCATCTATCCATCTACCTATCTATCCATCTATCTATCCATCTATCTATCTATCATCTATCTATCTATCATCTATCTATCATCTATCTATCTATCTATCATCTATCTATCTATATCCATCCATCCATCCATCCATCCATTTATTCTATGCAACCCAGCCTGGCCTTGATCTCATAGTATTTCTGCCTCAGCCTCTAGAGTCCCAGGATTACAGGTGTGCACCACCACCCACACTCCAGCCTAGCGTCTGCATTTCAAAAGGATTTCCTTGTACTTTGAATGCGCTTTGAAGTTTGAGAAGCACTGATTTTAGAGGAACTGAGTACCTCAGTGACGCTAAGAAGTGGTGAATGCTTTCATGGGGCTGTCAAGGGTCACTGGTAAACATCTCTGTTGCCAAATGACAAAGCTGGCCTTGGGTCCTTCCAGCCTCTGACACCTCTTTCCTCCTTTACTTGAGCCTACTCTGGAATGGTGGACTTGCTGCCCATGGCTCCTCCATTACCCAAAGTACAATTCAACCAAAGTTCACCCTGGGGGATTGTGAGTTTATTGGGCTTACTTACAGAGCAGTGGATGAGCGGTGACTTATAGGAGTGTGAGTGTTGTTCCAAAAGACCACACTGGAAAGACCTTACTTAACATGAATTAATGTGTCTCCATAGCCATGTAGATGAAGTTCTCTTTCCCCTAGTCCTCCACAGAATATATGTTCTAGCCCCTCCCCAAAGCCATGAGAATCACATACAGTGGATTGGGAGGAGTGGTTGGATATTCAGGTGAGGGTCTCCTGATCATACCCACTCCTCCTTCTAAGAGAAGATGTCGAAAGTCAAGAAATCCAGCTATGGTGATATTTTGCAAGTGGGCATGGCTGAACTCATGAACATGGCCTTTGTTTGGCTCAAAGGATAGTCCTGGACAGCACTACCCTGATGTGAGTTCCTAAAACTAGGGCCTGCCTATTCTTTCCCAAGTCCTCTGATCTTGGGTTCAGTCTTGGCACACTCAATTCCGAAGCCCGGGTCCATAGTTGACCCTTCTCTGCAGGAGGGAAGTTCATCCTAGGGACTGCTGAGCAGCCTGTCCAAGTACAGCATCCCAGTCCATCCCAGTGGGTCCAGACTTTTCTCCTTCCTCCAGAAACTTGACTCAAGACATAGTCACTTCTCCCACTGTCCTTTCCTCTCTAGGTGACTTGTCCAGGATACTAACCCTGGGCTACATCATCCATCCATCTACCCAGTTGTCATCCATCGACCTGTCCATCTATCCATCATCCACCCATCTACCCATCTATCCATCCATCATCTGCCTATCCATCATGCATGTATTCATGCATGTATCCATCCATCATCATCCATCCATCAATTATGCATGGCTCCCTTCACCCATCTGTCATGTTCTTCCTGTTGTCTTCTGAGCTGTCCTCTTCTGGACAGTAAAGAACTCGCTCCCTCCCTGTGAACGAGTCACTTTCAGACTTCCTTTCCCTGACCTGGAGTTGTTGTTTGGTCAAGGTCATGTGTGAAGCTCCACTCTCCGGCTGTGGTACCACCTGCCTTGCCCTGCTGTCCCCCGCATGATCTCAGCCCCTGATGGAGTTGGGAACCACCTGTGGGCAACATGGGGCTCTTGGTTAGGCTGCAGCAGTTTTTGCTGGAAGATGAGATCAGCAGAGAATGCACTGACTTGCAGGCCAGCTATTGAAATGATAGGATCAGGCCTCAAGGTAGGGTTGATGGACTGCAATTTAGCAAATAGAAGACAAGTCTTCCCCAGGATTGTCAGCTCTGCATTCTAGCATGCTTTTGGTTACCTTGGCAACTCGACAGGTTAAGCTTCTCAGGCAGAAGGTGATAGGACCCAAGAAAGTGTGCAGATCATCAGCAGGCAGACAACAGCACTCAGGATGACCTAGACCCCCCCCCTTATGGTTTACCTGGCACTGTCTCACCCACCCATCTGTTATATCCCCCATTCCCCATCCACCCACACATCCACCCACCCATCCATCAGTCCACCACCCACATACCCATTCATTCATAATCCATCCTAACATCCATCCATCCATCCATCTTCCTCTAATCCATCCATCTTCTAATCCATCCATCCCTATAAGCCCCTTATCCATGAAGCTGTCATTGAGGCTAACCTCCTTGATTCTTTAGCAAGTATGTGAGTTCCTGGCCCTCCAGGTCAACCAGGAATAATTCTCTGTGGGTCCAGAGGCAAACTTGGGTGTTGGGAAGTCCATAGGGACTTTAGCTGGCACATGTGTGAGCCCCTTTAGAAAATATTCTCATCAAAAACGTTGCAGTCATACGAATCTTTTCTTGTTTGTGTGCAGACCCTTCTTTTCTAAGACTTATTTTTATTATTTTTAATCATGTTGTGTGTCTGTCTGCGTGTGTGTGTGTGTGTGTGCGTGTGCATGTGCGTGCATGTGTGTGCACAGTGAGTGCAGGTGTCTATGGAGGCCAGAGGCATTGGATCCCCTAGAGCTGGAGCCATAAGTGGTTGTTAGCCAACATGTGAGTGCTGGGAACTGAGCTCAAGTCCTTGCAAGAGCTGCAAGTCTCTTAACTGCTGAGCCATCTATCCAACCCCCAGACCCTTCTTACAGTCCCATCATTTACATGAAAAAGCACACTCTGTAAACTGTCATTAGTTTTCTTTCAGTTCACACTGCATGGTGGACCCCTTTTTAATCAGCATATGTAGATTGTTGTTCCTTTCAGCATCTTTATGATATTCATTCTAATTACATACCATCTTGTTTTGTTTTGTCTAAGCCGGTCTCAGCATGTAGCCCCAGCTGGCCTTGAACCTTCGCTCCTCCCACTTCAGCCTCCTTAACGATTTACATTTAAGCTGTTTCTAGTTGTTTGACTACCTCACGAATTATTCTATTTCCTCTGAGTCATCTGTTTCTTTCCCTCTTTTGCTTTCTCTTGCACTGGAGGCTATCCAGATGCTCAGTGAGCCTCAGTGACTCATGGTAGAGCCCCAAACACCTGAGGCAACATAGGGAAAGGCAGGACTTCAACTCAAGGCATTGTGTGAGGAGTCTGCCACCTTGCTGCAGAGTTCCAAGGGAGAGTGTATTAGTTAGCTATAGCTGCCATAACAAAAGCACCATGGACCAGCTGGCTTAAACAGCAATGCTAGAGGCTAGAAGTCCAAGATCAAGGTGTTGGCTGGGCTGATTCTTCTGAGGCTCTCTTCTTGGTGTGTGGGTTCCACATTTTCCCTGGGTCTTTACATGGTCTTTGCTGTGTGTCTAAATCCTACCCTCTTCTCTTATAAGGACACCAGTCACATAGGACACACCTTAATGGACCCCTCTTCACTTAATCATATCTTTATTTGTTCATTTATTTTTATTTTTCATGTGTATGAATGTTTTGTCTGCATATATGTAGGTACAACCATGTGCATGCAGTGCCTTCAGAGGCCAGAAGAGGGCATCAAATCCCTAGAACTGGCATTACAGATGGTTGTTTGCCACTATGTGGATCCTGGGAACCAAACCCATGTCCTCTGCAAGAGTTACCAGTATTTTAACCACTGAGCCATCTCTCCAATTCCATATTCACCTCTTGAAAGCCCTTATCTTCGAATACAGTTGTAGTCTAAGGTCTGAGACTTAGGACTTCAGCACAGGAATTAATGGGGGTGGGGGAGGCAGCACACAACTGAGCCTATGACAGATTTACAATTTCTAGCCTTGAGAAAGACCCCAGCATGTGCAGGCTGGGGGGTGGGGGGGGAGCCTGGGATTCTGACCATTTCATCTGAGGATTCCAATTAATCCTCTTATTTCAATGCACCCCTGATCCCAGCCTGGTGCACTTACATATATGCAGGCAAAACACTCATACATATTAAAATAAATAAACTAATTAAAATTTTAAAAACCAAGAGAGGTGCCCAGGCCCTGCCCATAGTGCTGCCTCTCCCCCTGAGCCTCTCTGCCCCACCCTATCCAACAGGGATTGAAGAGCTGGTGTCTGACCTGGGTGGAACTGTCTCCTCACCCTCCTCTGCAGGCTGTGACTTTTACCTTTTCCTCAGGAGAAGCCAGGAGGCTTCTGGGTAAACACAGAAGACTGAACATATACATTTATCTCAGCTTCCTTCTAGGATCACAGTATAATGACAGCAAAGAATAAAACAGATAGCAGCCCACGGTGACAAACAGTACCAGAGGGGGACAGCAGCAGATGACAGATTCCAACACATTTCTGGGAGATGGAAAGTGGATCGAAGGTGGCAACAGATTCCACAGGGTGAAGGCAACATGCTAGCCAAGTTTGCAGGGGTGTGTGTGGAAGTAGAATTTGCCCTACAACATCCAGGGAGGCATGGGACTTAGAATTAGCAGGACCGGTGGATGGCTGGGAGGAAGGGCAGGCTTGAAAATCCAGGCAATATTCCCTTTCCTGCCCCTGACTAGAGAACTAAGATTTGCTTCATAAGGATCTACAGAAGACAAGGGGAAACCAGGCTGGGATCAGGAGCTTATTGAAATAAGAACCACTGAGCCAGCTCGCCATCAGATCCCCTGGAACTGAAGTTACAAATCGTCGTTAGCCACCATGTGGGTGCTGGGAACCAAACCTGGGTCCTCTGCAAGAGCAGCCTGTGCTCTTAGCCACTGAGCCAGCCCGCCAGTCCTGGGCACCTCTTTTTGATGTCTGAGTTCCACATGCCCCCCCCCCCCAATCTCCTTTCCCGGCTCTCACACTTCAGGGTGCATGCTCTTCTGGACTACTAGCCACTCATTGACTCCATGGCTTCTCCCTCCCCAGCCTCAGGTTCCCAAGACCCACCCAGTCCCCCCTCTCTCCATTCCCACCAGTGATGTCATAGGTATGGCTCTGTATATCCAGAGACCAGGGAGTATCTGCCACCCCCAAAATAAAACGTGTCTTCCAAACTGTTGCTGATGCTACTAAAAGGTTTTTTTTTTAAAAAAAACTTTTACACTTCTGTTGCTGTAGGGCTGAGGATGGGTCAAGGAAGCCCTGATGCTGGGGAAGGAAGGTCACAGGGCCGTCCCTAGGACAGAAGGGATCAGGTTGAGTCTTGTCCCTCTAGCCACCTGGTGGAAGGGGGGTCTGCAGGAAGGGGGGGTTTGTATAGCTGAGGCAAGATGATCTACACTCATCATCCTTTGGGCCTCGTTCTGACGTTTTCTTCTAAGATTTTAGTGCCCCTGCTAGGAAGTAGGCTTTGTATCTAAGAATGTATCCCCCAACTTCAGGCATCTGTTTCAGAAGCCCAAGCTCTCTGAGGAATGTTCTCTGGGAAAAGAGAGACAGAAAAATGTCTTTGAAAGGGGCATGATAGTCAGACATGGTGGCACAGGCCTATGATCCCAGTGCTCTGGAACCTGAGGATGGAGGATGGAGAGTTTGAGGCCAGCCTAGGCTAGATAACAAGCTTAAGACCAGCCTGAGCTATCTCAAGAGAGAGAAAACAAGAGAATGAGCATGAGAATGAGAGAGAGAGAGAGAGAGAGAGAGAGAGAGAGAGAATACCCACAGCTAAGAGGACAGGGCATTTGCCTAAGGTTCAATGAGCTAACTGTCCCCTGTACTGGATGACAGGAGCCAGCTATTCTCTGTACTGGATGACATGCATAGGAAGGTGACAGGACTCTGAGAGACAGGATTGTGAGGTGAGCTGGGGAAACTGGACTGTGCCCTCAGAACTTTGTACATGCCCACAGTGACCAAAGACTGAAGTCAGAGGATACCAAGTTCCCCACTTGACTGTCTGGACCTGCTAAGCTGCTGTACTGTGTCCCCAGTGGGGAGACAGGAGTGGGTGAGCCTCACTCGACAGGATGGGGCCTGAGGCAACGTGCTGTGGCTACCCAAGGGAAAGAGGCCTGCACAGTCTCATCCTCATGCTCACAGCAGGCCTGGGCTTCCCCTTCTAGGGAAGTGTCGTGTGACAGTCACTATGTGACAGTCTCCTGTGGGCAGTTCCAGACAGTCAGGGAGGCTAGGTGGTCTGTCTTGTGACAGCACCACCACAATGGCCAAACACCCACTGTCTTGGTTACTAGATGAGAATGGGCAGGCTCAGCCCATAAAGGAGACCCCTCAGTGCTGTCAGTTCTTCTCTAAGAGCCATCCTGCTGTCTCTGGCCACTCACTCCTTGGAAGCCTGGCAGTCACCCTGAGCTCCACAACCAGACCCTCCCCTCGGGAGAAGCCACCTGTCCATCAAAGGAGGCAGAACGCAGGAAGTTCCTGGTGCCTTATAGAGGAACCACTGTGACTGTGTGAGCCCATTCATGTGTATACATACATGCACCACACATCACACACATACCATATATCACACATACGTTTACCACCATACACAGTGCATACATGTTTAGATACATATACCACACACACACCACATACATACATACCATTCACACACACACACTACACACTACACAAATATACATATACCACATTGTCACACATATACACACACCATATATCACGCATATACTTACCACCTGAAAACAGTGCACACATGTTTACATGCATACACCACATATACCACACATGTGCATAACACTCATATGCACATAGAACACAAATATACATACACCAATTATCACACATACACCACACATCACACACACACATACACATGCCACCCATACACAGTGCACACATATATGCACATACATACCGCATACATATATCATACAGTACACACATATGTTATGCATCATACCACACATTATGTGCCACCCATAACACACTGCACACAAATATATACCACCCTGATACATATACATCATATATGCACACATGCCTTCCATGCACAGTACACACATATCACGTACATAATGCACCACATATGTATACACTTACACATACACACACATTGCATATACACACATCACGCACTCCATCTATTGGCCTCTATTCACCAGCAGAGAGCTGCCCAGCAAAGTTCCCAAGCCAAACCAGCTGTCTGCTCCTTTCCCCCACTCAGGCCCCCGCAGTGACCTACCTCACCAAAGTCCACAGTGAGAGTGGGAACCAACTGCATTGCAAAGCCAGGAAGACATGGAGGCAGGAGGAGGGCAGACCAAGGCATGCTGTGTCAGGGCACCAGGGTCAGGGCTCTGCTTCTTTACCCTGCCCCTTAGTTCCCACCCCACTGTGATGGTCAGCCAAGCTAGGAAGCTGAAGTTGGGGGCTAGAGGCTGGGATGCCTTCCCATTAGGGGAGCCATGCCCATTGTGACACAGAGCAGAGTGGCTGCTGTCACTGGCCAAATCCAGACCCAGGGAGGAACCCTGGCTAGGCTTGGTATGATCACAGACATCTGTCACACCGGTAACCATCCCCAGGTTCAAGATCAATTGTTTCTAGCTGGTGGAAATAGGTATCAAAAACCACACATTCACAAAGGAAGCCTTTGTGGGAAATGATAGGGCTTAACAGAAAGGCTGCCAGTCTCTGGAGACTCCGAGGCTGGGACTGGAAGCCCTTATAGGTCCCTAGAGTCAGTGCTGTGTCCCATGGTATCTGTTTGCCTTGACACCAGCAGAGGGCACCCTGAGTCAGTTCATGACTTTTGTTTGCCCTGTCCTCCATCCTTGGTCCCCGACTTTGAACATTTCTTGGGACAGGACTTAGGTCTCTTATGTCTTTTGACTCCAGGCCTCCTTCCAAATCCCCATCACCACAGTGGATGCAGTCCTAACCCATGCAGGGTGTGCAAAAATGTTTGTTGAGTAAACAGGATGGGTGGGGAGATACAGGTGGATAGATGAAGGATGGGTAAGTTAGTGGGTGAGTGTGAGTGGCTGGGTGGGTGGATGGATGGATGGGTGGATGCGTGGATGGATGGATGGTTAGATGGAAGGATAAGTGTGATGGATGGATGGATGGATGGATGGATGGATGGATGGATGGATGGATATATATATATATATATGGGTACATAGATGGGTGAGTAGATGGATGGATGGGTAGATAGGTGGGCGAGTAGATGGATGGATAAGCATGGATGGGTGGATGGATGAATGGATGGATGGATATGTGGGTGAGTGGATGGATGGGTTAATGGGTGGGTGAGTGGATAGATGGGTAGGTGGATGGGCAGGTAGAAGAATGGATGATGAGTGGACGGATGGGTGGGTGGATGGATGAATGGATGTGTGGCAAGTAGTATAAGAAGGAAGGAAGTGAAGAGAGATTCTATAGGGTTTATTAGTAGACTGAAGCCATCATCCTCAGTGTGGACCACATTCTCCCAGGAAACAGGAAGGAAGCTTAGCAGCATTTTCAGGGCTATTTTCTTGGGGGCTCTTACACCCAGTACTCTTGGGGTCTTGTCATCAGGCTCCCCTCTGCCTCTGTCCTTGTTCCCTGATGTTCTTCTTCCTCCTTCAGCTGGGCATGAGAACTCGTGACTGCTGACATGGTCCAGAAGGGACATGACTGGAGATGAAGTGTCTAGAAGAAACAATGGTTGCTCATCCTAGCCTAACTCCCAGCTCAGCTAGGTCTTCAGAAAAGACCTGGTAGAAGCACGCCTTCAGCCCTCACCGCACTGTAGCTCTTTCCTCCCCTGCTCTTTAGCTCGTCATGGCTCAGCCTGTGTGGCTGCTGATCTGAATCACTAAGTGGATCAATAACGTGTCAGCCCTTTGCCAAGAGCAAGGGGAGGAGGGGTGCTGCATCCATCAAGGCCTGAGTGACAGCTAATCATTTCTCACCTGGTGTTCACCCTGCCGAATATCAGCGTGGCTCCGCTCCCAGAAGGCGCCAGCAGAGACTTCTCGGCCACACTACCCTGCCTAGCCCAGGGTGATGGCCTGGCTCACGTTTCCTACATGTGATCCCTTAGTGAGCGTGGGGGCTCAGTATCTGTAAGTGTGAGACGATCTGTATCTGGGGGATGGCGGTGTGTGCGTGTGTGTGTCTGTGTGTATATGTGCACATCAAAACATGTTCTGGAGCACTAGACTCTATGTGTGCATGTGTGTACTCATCAAAACATGTTCTGGGAGGCTGGAGAGATGGCTCAACTGTTAAGAGCACTGACTGCTCTTGCAGAGGACTTGGGTTCAGTTCCCAGCACCCACATGGCAGCTAACAACCCCCCTGTAATCCTAGTTCCAGGGGATCTGACACCTTCTTCTGGCCTCTGTGGGCATTACACACAGGTGGTGCACTTATGCAGGCACAACACTTATACACATAAAATATAAATAAATACACTTTTAAAAGACCAGAGAAGTGGCTCAGCAGTTAAGAGCACTGACTGCTCTTCCAGAGGACCCAGGTTCAGTTCCCAATACCCACATGGCAGCTAACAACCATTCGTAACTCCAGTTCCAGGGGATCTGACACCTTTTCCTGGCTTCTGTGGGATTTACATGACACAGGTGCACTTACATACACGCAGGCAAAACATTCATACACATAAAATAAAAATAAATTTAAAATATATGTTCTGGGACCTGTATCCCATGTCAGGTACCACTGTATGTCAGAGGCTGCAGCACCATTGGGTGTCCCCAAATCCTCTCTCCAGAAGATGGCATGCCCTACAGGCTGCCTAACCTGAAGCATCTCACTGTCACTCACCACTTGGCTCACACCTAGAGGGAGTATGGCCAGAGCCCTGTACTCACCCGCCATTGTTCTTTCTGCTGGAGAAAGCAGGCGCCCAGGGGAGGACGGCTTGGCTTAGACAGGAGCATTTTCATTACAAGGGACAGCATCAGGTAGGGCTGTATTCAGGTGTATTTAATGTCACCAGAACTGGAATGATTCGGACCCAGATGGCCTTTTCCTGAGAGGTAGCCCTGGCATCCCAGACTTCCATTATCACCCACCTGAGCACATTTGATCCAAATCTTGTGACTTGTATATAGACCAGACTAACTGATCCAGCTGGATCGTGTCCCTCCTAGTGTGTGGTGTCACCTAGCTCAGATGCTAGGGAGTCTTGGAGAAACGAATGTTGATGTGCATGGGGGTGGAGAGGCCAGGGACAGAAACGATAGGTGGGTGCCTCCCTCCTTGTAGGGAGGGCTAGGCTCAGGAACTACCATGCCTGTTTACAGACACTGTGACTAGACCTAGGTGCCCCCAACCCTATGTGGGTGCTGGCAGCTGCAACTGTGTAAGCCCTGGGTACAGCCAACCGCTCTGGTTACACTCCTCTTGACCAGGCTTCTCTGGTGGGTCCTAGAAACCCAGGCCCTTTCTAGACTCCCTGTCTGGATCCAGTCCACCCACACCATGTAGGTCATCCCTCTTCCTGACAAAACCCTGGCAATGTGGCCTGACACCTCCTTGTCCTCTATTCCTGCGCCCACTCTCAGAAGAAAGGGAACAGAAGAGGGAGGGAAATGGTTAGTTCCCACCTGTGGGGCCAAGTATAGCGTGGCGGGGGCTGGGGAGGGCTTGCTGCCCAGCGGTCCCTTTATT
Organism: Nannospalax galili; assembly: GCF_000622305.1. NCBI lineage: Eukaryota > Metazoa > Chordata > Mammalia > Rodentia > Spalacidae > Nannospalax > Nannospalax galili. The sequence goes on along the minus strand of NW_008343239.1, from coordinate 954,435 downwards.
CCTAGGTGGGGCCCAGACAGAAGAGTGGCATGCTTCCATCCTACAAAGTGTGGCTGCAGGGCTGCTCTCGGCAGGCAGGCAGCTCTTCCAAGTCCCCATGAATAATTGAGGACACTTTAAAATGTGCGGCTGCAACCTCAAGGATGCCCCTCCCCCACTGTGTGTGGGTGACTAGTCTGGATGCTGCTGGGTGGGTTCCATGTGCCAGGGACAGCTCTGGAGGGGGACAGAAGCCAGACCCAGACCAGCTTCTCCAAGCCCTGACTCCCTCTTGACCTTTCTCCCTTGCTTCTCTTTCTCTCTCCATCTTTGGGGCATCCAGGGCAGAGCAGGCTCATCCAGAAAGACCTGCTACAGGTAGCAGATGGAGGGCTCCCAAGCCAGGTGGCACAGAGAGGTCTGCTTTGGGGAGAGGACGGGGGCAGAGGTGGGTCTGAGAGCCCGACCTCTCTTTGTAGTTGCCTCCTAGGTGTGCCCCAGTTAGGGGCCAGGTGCAGAGAGGCAGGCCGGTACCCTGCTTGTAGCCTCTCCCTTGTGCACCTTGCAGAAGTGCCTCAGAGCATGATGGGGGCAGCAGGAGGCGGTAGTTTCCAGGGCTCCTGGAGGGTATGTGCAGTGCAGGGCTCCCATCAGACCTGCTCAGCCATGGTGGTTGCACACACCGATGTAAGGGAGGATATTGTCATGAGGGATACAACCGTGTGTGCACAAGGTATATAATATGGTGGGGGGGTCCAGTAGCTATGTGACTGTGTGTGATCATGGACCCCAAATGAGTTTCCGTGCCTTTGAAGCTGATCAGGGATAGGAAGGGCCTCTGTCTCCCTTTGGTCCCAAGCTGACATTCTGCCCGTAACCTCTGGCATATACTATACATGAGTCTGCCTACCCACAGCTGTTGAGGATTCCTCCCACGCAGGCTGCACCTGAAATTCTAACCTTCCAAATTTAGAATTCCTAGTAATGAAATTTGCAAAGGTAAAAGTAAAACTCGGGGCTGGAGATGGCTCAGCAGTTAAGAGCACTGACTGCTCTCGCAGAGGACGTGGGTTTCATTCCCAACACCTACGTGGCAACTAACACCCATCTGTAACTCCAGTTGCAGGGAATCCCATGTCTTCTGGTCTCTGTGGGCACCAGGCACGCACATGGTACACTTACATACAGGTAGGCAAAACACTCATTGCATAAAATAAATGAATAAATAAAATAATATTAAATTTATGTACAGGGTAGGGTGAGACATGCCTGTAATCCCAACACTGGGAAGATGGCCAGTCTGGGCTATATGATGAGACCCTGTCTCACTAAATGTGTGTGTGTGTGTGTGTGTGTGTGTGTGTGTGTGTGTGTGTGTGTTGGTCACTGGTGTGGCCCAAGGTTCCTGCTGTGTCATTATGGGGGCATTAGGGACCAGGGAGCTCTTGTTTCCCTGACACCTTCATCTGTTCCAGATGTCAAAGGAAGATTTTATTTCTCTCTTGGCTCCCCAGCACCTCCATGGACCTCCCCTGGGAGGAGTTCTCCATAACTGGGGACTCTGGGGTTCTCAACTCAGAGGTGACAAGAGTTAGGCCAGGAGAATGGGGCTGCAGTGTTCAGCTTCGTTCTCTTGTCTCTGTGTCCCCTTGTCTGGTTGTGATAGATGCTTTTGGAAGGCTCAGATCAGAATGGCCTGGATCAGGATCTGGTCATAGGGTATAAGTGACAGACAGATATCCAGGTTGAGCTGGACTTGCCCATGGAGGACCCTGAGGATGCAGCCACTCTGGCCTCTGCCCTGGAGGTGGTCCTGATCCCTCAGACCTAGTAGGAAGCAACAGAGTTCATTGTTTTAAGAGAGTCTCACTATGTAGCCAAGGCTGGACTTGGTTTTGCCATCCTCCTGCCTCAGCTTCTTGAGTACTGGATTACAAGTGGATATCACAGAACTGGAGAGATGAGTCAGTACTTAAGAGCACTGGCTGCTCTTGCAGAGGACCCAGGTTCAAACCCCAGCACCCACATGGCAGCTAACAACTTTCCATAACTCCAGTTCCAGGGAGCCTGACACCCTCTTCTGTCTTCTTTGAGCATTACGACACGGGTGCACATATATACATGCAGGCATAACACTCGTACACAGAAAATAAGAAATTTTTAAAAATAATTATATAAAAAAACAAGTGGGTGTCACCTCACCCAGTGCCACCTGCTTTCCAGAGCTCCCGTCCTTGTCTTGATCCTGAGGCAACTTCTTCCCATCCCTGGCCCTGTCATTGCTTCCTTTAGGGCCACAAGGAACCATGGATGGTCCCCTAGATGGGTTCTATAATGGGATCCTCTTCCCAACACCTTTTTTTGAAACCACTGCCCACCGGCTGACCTTATGTTCCTACCATGGGAAAAACTAGGTGCCTTGAGTATCCCCTTCTAGAAGTCCTCCTTTCTGCCGGGTTTGGAACAGACAGATGGATAGAGCAGGCTCACAGCTTATGTTAACTCAGGAGGCTGGCCCAGGCTCCATGGTGCCCTCAGCGGGGCTTATACCCACCAGGGAGAAAAGATATGGGCTTGGGCTTGTATTTACACACAGGGTTGTTCAGGTTTCCAGCCCTTGCCAGACTGTGCACCTGTGCATCCATGCACATGTATGTCAATGCACGCTTACCTTGGAGTCTCAAAAGCAGGCATCCAGGGAGCCAAGAGTCCCCAGTAGCCAGACAGCGCCGAAGGCTGGGCCTCCAGGCTTGCTGGAGTCCTGTGCCTCCCACCATCTGGCTTCTCTATTAAGATCCGTTTTGTGAACAGACTCCTGAGTTCATGTTGTGAATCCAGCCATTTGCTCCTGTTTCCTTGGGGCCCCCCTCCCAGGGAGGAGAAGCACATGTTAAATATTTGCGGTTTTGCTGTGTTAGGTTTTAAAGTTCAGCGGTAATTACCATGACCAGGTGCCAAGTGGATCTGCTCCCCAGGGAGGCCTCCTGCAGAAGCAAACGGGTGGCTGCCTTCCAGCCTCTGTGCTGCTTGTATAAACCTGTGTGTCTTCTCTCCAGGTGACCATCTTTCTGGACTCCACCACTTTTTCCAAACTCAGCCATGTTATACTAACTAGGGATGGGATCATGGGCCATGGCTCCATCTCCTGGGTATTGCCTCCAGTCTAGCCAGATGGGATGTTTGAGCCAATGGTAGGCTGTGGGGCAGCCAGAGCACCAACATGGAGTTCTTATGAGTGGACCCCATGAAAATGCCTTAGCCCAGGCAGGCTCATGGCCTCACCCATGGCAGCTCGCCTACATTCTGACACAACATATGAAGCACTCTTTATTTCTTGTATAGGTTTTCAGGGTTTTAGCTCTAGACTCCAATGGAACTCCTATCAGACTATTTTGCTACTCTTTCAGATAAAGACAACCAAACTAGGATGTCTTGAGCAAATCTGACTAATGTACACAGCCTCATCTAGTTAAACTTTGCCCCATGTCCTTGATTGGTACAGATGCTGTTTCTGTAGTTAGGGGAGGTGGCTTCCAGCCTCTCGAGGGGCAGCTAAAACTCCCCTGGCCTTTTTCCACAACCACATATGCTATGGTCTGGATATGGCTTGAGTGTGACCCCCCACAGTCCCCCCACCACTTATGACCTCGAAACTTGGAGCTTGGTCCTTAGTGGAGATATTGGAAGCCCCTTTAAGAGGCTGACCTTAAGCACTCAGGAGGCAAAGCCAAGTGGAGCTCTGTGAGATCGAGGTCAGCCTCATCTACATAGCAAGTTCCAGGCCAGTTTGGGCTACTTTTGTGCTGGAGCATCAAAGAAGAAATAAAATCTTCCTCTTGGGGACACCTCAGATAGATGAAGGTGACAAGAAAGCAATGGGCTCCCTGGGCTGATGGTGGAGTGCTGGGGATTGAACCTAGGGCCTTGTGCATGCTAGGCAAGCATTCTACCACTGAGACACAACCCCAGCCCTCTCTGGTGGATTCTAAACAAGTACTCTACTACTGAGCCACACCCTCAGCCCCTCACTGGTGGATTTTAGGCAAGCACTCTGCCATTGAGCTGTACCCCAACCCAAGAGACATGTCTTAACAGAAGGTGGACAGATAATCAAGGTGCTGCCTTTGGAAGGGATCGAGGGAGTTCTCATGAGACCCTAATTAGTTCCTAAGAGAGTGGGCCACTGCATTCTGAGGAACAAGCCTGACAGCTCCCTCTCTCTGGCTTCTTGTTTTGCCAGTATGATCTCTCCTTTTTACGGGAGGTACTGGCATTGATACTATCTGCAAAAAGGACTGTTACCAGAGCTCAGTAGGTGTGAACACCATCCTCTCAAACCTCCCAAACTGTGGTCTAATAAACATCTTTAGAAGAATCCAGCTTCAGGTAGTTTGTTATAGAAACAGACTAATGCAACCTCTCACACTTCAGCGTTGCTACCAGATCAGAGTAAGAAGTTGGAGGGTGGGTAGTTGGAGGGACACAGTGCTAGTTGGCGTCAGGCAAGAGACAAGAGACACATTCAGCAGAATCCCACCTAGCCATATCCTGCAGACTTCACACAGACCTGAGAGGGAACTCAAGAATGTTGCCTGATACTTGAGTTTGGTCTGAGTAGTATTGATGAGCCAGCCACAGCCATGGAGACATGCCCTGTCTTTCCCAGGTTCCCAGCACACTGTGTAGGGAGCTCTGCACCGTCTCCTGGAGATGCTGGGAGGAAAGAAGAGCAGGGGCTCTCCAAGCAGGGAAGGGAGGTGGCAGACTCTACCCTTGTAGGTTCCTGGGAGCCCAGGCAAGAGGAACTGGAGAAAGAGAGAGAAAAGAGAATGTATTCTAAGACAAAATCGCTTTAAGGGGCCAGGTGTGGTAGTGCACACCTTTAATCCCAGGACTCAGGAGGCAGAAGCAGATGAATCTCTGTGAGACTAGCCTGGTTTATATAGCAAGTCCCAAGCCAGCCAGAGCTACGTAGTGAGACCCTGTCTCAAAAAAAAAAAAAAAAAAAAAAAAAATACTTCGAGGACATAGGTGTTACATACCACAAGATGTTGATGGCTGTACTCCAGCCTCTGGCCCTGCCCTTTGTGAACCACATCTGAGTCCTGTGAGAAGAGCATCTACCACACAGTGGAAAGCCCTCTGCATGGGCATGCTTGGCTGACATCTAGCAGAAGTAGAGTGTGGAGATGAACTCTCTCCCAGCTTCTACCGGAAAGCCCCAGAGTTTGGACATTCAGAGAGCTGCAGGTCTCAGTCTCCGGTGATGAACCCCAGTAAGAAACCAGAAGGAAGCAGTCTCTAGTCACAGTGAGTCTGGGGCTTTAGTCTCATGTGAAGTTTCAACAGCTGAAGGAAGCTACACGTGTACATTCAGCCAAATGGCTGTTGGCAGGATTTGGTGTCCCAGGTTGTTGGTCAGAGAGTGTGTCCTCAGATCCTTGTTATGTGCGCCTCTCCATAGGGACAGTTCACAACACGGTAGCTGGCTTCTTTCAAAGCCAGTAGTGAGAGAGAACTAGGTCTAGTGATCAATGTCTTGTAACCCAACCTTAAAAATGACATTTTGGGGGCTGGAGAGATGGCTCAGCAGTTAATAGCACTGTCTTCTCTTGCAGAGGACCCAGGTTCAGTTCCCAGCACCCACATGAAGGCTAAAAACCGTCTATAATTCTTGTTCCAGGGGATCTGATGCCCTCTTCTGGCCTCTGTGGGTATTGCCCAATGCAAGTGCACTTACATACATGCAGGCAATACACTCATACACATAAAATAAAAATAATTTTTAAAACCCTATCTCTTCACAACTGCATGGCATTTGTCAGAAGCTGGTATCTAAGTCAAGGCTATGTGAATGAGGAGGGGACTCTAAGAGCAGGTCACCAGATGGAGGTCCCTGAGCACCATCTTAAAGGCTGCCTGCCACAGGTGGGATGTAAGTAAGGGTCTCTTTTAGGGAAATGGCATGATCTGATGTGCACTGTAACAGGGTCACCCTGGCTACTGTGTGGAAAAACAGAAGAGTATGGCAAGGATGAAGAGGGAGAATGTGCTAGTTACTTTTTCTGTTGCTGTGACAAAACACTGACCAGAAGTAACTTGGGAAGGAAAAGATTTGCTTCAGTTTATAGGTTATGAAGCCTCATCAAAGGAAGTCAGAAAATGAGCTCAAGGCAGGAACTGAAGCAGAGAACTCAGAAACACTGCTTACTAGCTTACTCAGCTCTCTTTCTTATACAGCCCAGACCTGCCTGCCTAGGGATGGTACCACCCACAGCGGGCTGGGCCCTCCCACATCAATTATCCATTAAAATATTTTGTTTATTATTTTTATTTTAGGTGTATGAGTGTATTGCCTGCATGTGTGTAAATGCACCTGAGTCGTACAACACCCAAAGAGGTCAGAAGAGGGCATTGGATTCCCCTGGACTGGAGTTATGAACAGATGTTAGCTGCCATGTGGGTGCTGGGAATCGAAGCCAGGTCCTCTGCAAAAGCAGCCAATGCTCTTAACTACTGAGTCATCTCTCCAGGCTTCTCAATTAGCAATTAAGAAAATGTGTTACAGACACACCCACAGGCCAATCTGATGAAGGAAATTCCTCAGTTGAGGTTCCCTCTTCTCAGGTGATGCTAGGATTGTGTCAAGTTGACAGGTGACATTAACTATGACAGAGACCATTTGGGAGGAATTTTACTTTGCTGAAAATAGTCTTCCTATCAGTAAGAAGAAAGGGGTATGAGGTTAATACAGATCCTCCTCAGTTTATGATGAGGCTACATCACCCTGAGCCCACGATAGGTGGAAAGCATCTTAAGTTGTCCAGTTAACGTCTTGGAACCAGGGCAGAGCTTGTGTTTTTTTCTCCAACTCCAGGTTAGGGCATGCTGCTGAATGTGGCTACTGGACAAAATCCATCTGCTCTCTTCCTGAAAGCCAATACTCGGGACACAGTTGGCAGGAAGGAAATGGCGCATCTTCAGGGGTTGATACGTTAAAAGATGATTGTCTACCTCCAGAGACACACACTTTGGGGAACTCACAGTTGCTATTGAGAGGAATGATGCTATTAGAATTCTTCCATTTCTTTTTATGTGGCCTCCTTTCTCCACAGACATATTTAGAATCTTTCCTTTATCTCCAGCATTCTGAAATTCCAAGGGATTTGTCCCTTGATTCTACATACGAGAGAAAGCATGATGTGTGTCTGAGAGTGGTTTGTATTACTTAAAGTGATGGCTCTAGTTCTGTCCATTTTGTGGCTGAATAAAATTCTATCCTGTATATGAAGAAATCTTAAGTTAAAATTATATTCAGAACATGTGTCCGACAATCACAGTAGGTGAGCAACACAGCAGAGGATTGCTTACATCATTTCATAATTGTGTAGCTCACCAGGACCTGTAGCTGCCACTGCCCAGCATAAGTGAGCAGGTAACACACATTATCATCCTGGGGAAAGATCAAGATTTAAGCATCACAGAATTCATGTTGCATTCTCTCCATCATAAAGTTGAAAAGAGGACTGGAGAGATGGCTCAGCAGTTAAAAGTGCTTCCTGCTCTTGCAAAGGACCCAAGTTTGGTTCCCAGCACCCACATCAGGTTGTTTATAACTGCCTGTATCTCCAGCCCCAGGGGATCTGATGCCCTCTTCTGGCCTCTGTAGGCACTGCACTCACATGCACATATACACAGACACAGATGCATACACATAATTAAAAATATTTTTTAAATAGGGGTAGGAGAGATGGCTCAGTGGTTAGAAGCACTGACTGGTCTTCCAGAGGACCCTGGTTCAGTTCCCAGCACCCACATCGCAGCTAACAATCACCTATAACTCCAGTTCCAGGGCATCCAATGCCCTCTTCTGGCCCCTACAGGTGTGCACACATGTGGCACACTTAGATACTTGCAGGCAAAACACTAATATGCATAAAAATAAATACATTTTAAAAATAACTTTAAGCCGGGTGTGGTGGCGCATACCTTTAATCCCAGCACTTGGGAGGCAGAGGCAGGTGGATGTTTGTGAGTTTGAGGCCAGCCTGGTCTACATAGTGAGTTCCAGGACAGCTGGGGCTACAGAGAGACCCTGTCTCAAAAAGACCAAAATAAATAAATAAATAAATAAAAATAATTTTAGAAAGTTGAAAAGCCATAAGCTAAACTTTACATTGTTAAGTTGAGGCTATCTGCAATAGAACCCACTTCAGACGGCACTCTAAGTGTTAGTGACGACCCCAGGCAGATGTTTGATCTTTTATCTTCAGACTTGCCTTTGTTGTCTGCTGCAATGTACTACTGCTCTCTTCATTCTCTAAATATGCTTTTTTACCTGTGCAAACAGTGCTTACAAACAAGGTGCAAGTTCTCCATGAGGCACCCCAGATCCTGTGTGGAAGGGGTGACTAGATTCTCTCGCTTGCTTTGTGTTATCATTTGAATGTGAACTTTCCTCCTCAAGCCCACGTATTTGAACACTTGGTCCCCACGCTGTTTTTGAGGCATGACAAAGGTGTGTCACAGGGGGCAGACATTTGAGGGTTATAGCCCACCTCCAGTTCTGGTCTAGCTCTTTGCTTCCTGATCCACCAACACATGAGGAGTATCTCCCATGTGCTCCTACTGGACTGCGACTGTGAGCCAAAATAAACCTTCCCAACCTTAAGATACTTCTGTTCGGTATTTTGTCATAGTAATGAGAAAAGTAACTGAGATACTTTGAGAAGATGCTGGACAGAAAAAGATGTGAGGCTGCTTTGTTCTTGCAGGTTGCCTAAGACCCTGTTTCTGCCTGAGGCTGCCTGTAGTCTCAGGGACACAGAAGACTTTGCGATTGGTGCTGAGATGGAGGTGGAGGACTGAGGGGCTCTCTTCTTCACATGTTGCCCTTCATCCACAGCTGAGCCTCCCTTCACCCAACCAGATCTGCCATTGTATGCACTTGGCCTGTGATTTGAGCTCTGAGCTGGATTGCGCTTGTATGGCGAAGCTTCATCTTTCTTTTGAGAGTCTGAAAACCATGCCCCTGAAGCTCACAGTTGCCTTTACTCTAAGGATGAGTCCAAGGACATTTGATGGTCACTTTGGAGTTCCTCTTGGGAATCATTGCTCTTCATGAACTATCGGGAAGCACGTGGCTTGTGCTGAGCTATATTCTGGGGCACCCTCACGGGTCTGCTCTACAATACAGCTATGACACTGGCCACCCAGAGTTGGCACCAGACCCCACAAGTTCAGGACAGAGTCCTCCATAAGACTGGTTTAATTTCATACACCAGCTACATAAGGGTCCCCAGGCTACCCCATTATTACTGACCAGCTACCCCATTACTGACCATGTTTAATCTTTTTAAATTTTTAAAGATTTGCGTGTATATGTGTGTGTGCCTGCTTGTCTGTAAGTGCATCACATTTGTGCAGTACCCGTGAAGACTTAAAGAGGGTGTTGGATCACCTGGAACTGGACTTATAGGTGGTTATGAGCCTCCTCATGTGGATGCTGGGAGCCAGACACAGGTCCTCTACAGGAGCAGCAAATACTCCTAACCACCATGCCATCTCTCCAGCCCTGTCTTTAGTCTATGGAGTCCAGACCCAGGACCCACCTGTCACATCAGCCCATTCACCTACAAGGTCCCCTTAGCCTTGTCCAGAATTTTGATTGGTGTTTCATCACATAGTGGGGTTTCTTTGATTATTAGTAGTCAATATTGATTGGTCAGATGATTGAACTGAATCCCTAGCCCCCCACATTCCCCTTCCTCCAGAGGTCAGGCACCAAAATTCCCAACCCTCCATTCAAGTGGCTGATATTTCTGGTGACCAGCTTCCACCCTGGAGCTCTCTGAGAGTGCCATTAGTCATTGACCTCATTCACATAATGAGACATCCCACCATTCAGGAAATTACAATAGTTTTTGTAGCTCTATGTCAGGAGCCAAGGGGCTAAGTCTAAATCGATTCTTGATGATACCACTGCCCAACACCTAGTGTGTTAGTCAGCTTCTCATTACTGTAACAAAATATCAAAGATTATCAACTTATAAAGAAGAAAGGTTTTCAGAAGTTTGGGTCCATGGTTGCTTAGCCCATTGCTTCTGGATCTATGGTAGGCAGAACATCATGGCAAGGAGTGTAGGCTGAACAAACTGCTCGTTTCAGGAAGCAAAAAGAGCCAAAACTGGGGCCCAACAAACCTTGAAGGCACATCCCAAGTAACCTGATTTTCTCCCACTAAGCCCCACCTCTTAAAGGTTCTGACATCTCTAATATATTTTTATCATATTCATCCCAAATTCCCTCCTACATTCATGTCTTGTGTGTGTGTGTTCCACTGAATTTAATTACCATTGCTTGCATGGTTATTTACTAGAGCGTGAGCAACTTACCAGCTGCTACACCACTGAAGGAAAGGACTTCCTCTCCCCTACCTACAGTTAGCTGCCAGTAGTTCCTCCAGGAGCAGGAGGGCCTTGTGAGCCCCTCTCCCATCCGTGATGGAATGTTGAAGGGCCCAGTCTTATGCAGGTCTTGTGCAGGTAACCACAGTTGCTGTGAGTTCATGAGTGCAACAGCCATGTCATGTTGGGAAGAGAGTTTCATGACTTTCATTCTTTCTGCCCCATTTTCTGCAATGCTCCCTGAACTTTGGATGTCTTATTTAGGGCTGGACAGTCATGTATTCTCAACACTGACCAGTTATGAGTCTCTGGATTAACCATTGCCCACTGCAAACAGAAGCTTCTCTGGCCAAGGCCGAGAGCAGCATTAATGTTTGGTCTCCTCTCCTCCTCCCTCTTCTTCCTCTTCCTCCTTCTCCTCCTTCCTCTTTTTTTTTTTTTTTTTTTTTTTTTTTTTTTTTTTGGTCTTTTTGAGACAGGGTCTCCCTGTAGCCCCAGCTGTCCTGGAACTCACTATGTAGACCAGGCTGGCCTTGAACTCTCAGAGATCTGCCTGCCTCTGCCTCCCGAGTGCTGGGATTAAAGGCGTGTGCCACCATGCCCGGCCCCTCCTTCCTCTTAAAAAAATTTTTTATTACATTTATTTATTTTGTTCATATGAATATGTATGTGTGGGCACATATGTACCACTGGGCATGTATGGAGATCAGAGGGCAACTTGCGGGAGTTGGTTCTCTCCTACCATGTGGGTCCTAGAAATTGAATTCAGGTCATTAGACTTGGTAGCAAGCACCTTTATCTACTGAGTCATTTTGCCAGCCTATAATTCTTCTTGATGAGGTATCAGTATGTGGCCCAGACTAGCCCTGAACTCATGATCTTCTTCCTCAGCCTCCCAAGTGCTGGGGTTACAGGTACGTGTCACTGTTCCTGCTTTATGCTAAAGATGGAATATACCAGATCAGTCATCATTGAGCCCAGCTTCAGAGCCAAAAGAACATGTCACTAAGAGCCCAAACACCCTCTGTTGGGCTCCCTCTGTGTCACACTTTCTGTTTGGGATCCCTATCCAGCGCCCCTGTGGCACACTATAACCTGCTCAGAGGGAGAGACCCATGAACTTCAAGTTGCTGATCTAATAGACTCTCCAAGGCCAGTCTCCTTCAGTGTGAGGTAATAGTGACTAGGGCCACTGAACATGACACAGCTGCTGCACTTCAGATGAGATGGAGATGAAGGGATGAGGGTCGTGGCCAGCCAGGCTCCTAACTTCCAGGAGAATGCTTTTCCATGTGGTCTTAACCCCAGGGGCTTAGTGAGGGGAAGGGTCGATGAGAGAGAGCTCTTTCAGTGCTCAGTTAGAGGGTCTTGACAGCTGGGTCTGTTGGAAGTGGAAACCCACTTTGCTGTTCTTAGAGCGTCCCCCATGCCCAGCAAAACCCTCCTGGGAGTTCTGACTCACCTTAAGCACTGTATTAGTTACTTTTCTCATTGCCATAACAAAACACCTGACAGAATCAACTTGAAGAAAAGTTTCTTTGGGCTCATGGTTTCAGAGGGATTTCAATCTATCATGGTAGAGAAAGTATGGCAGTAGGGACATGTCACAGAGGCATCTTCACATAGTAGAACACAGGAAACAGAGACAGGAGAGCCAGAACCAGGGGCATGTATATCTTTCATAAGCTCCATCCCTAGTGATCCACTTCTGCCAGCCCAGCTCCACCTCCTAAAGGCTCCAAAGCATGCCACGAGTTTGGGGCTGAGTGTTCACTCACCCATGAGCCTGAGTGGCATTTCGTTATGATTTCAAACCATAACAAGCTCCTCCCAGGCCTGGGGTTGGGAAACAGGATGGTGACTTGAAATGAGTTTGGGGCTCCATGCATCCATCCCAGCTTGGTCTCCGAAACATCCCTTGCCCCCAGCATCAAGCCAAGCAGAGACGGGGAGCAGGGTGTCTGGGGTTTCTCTATGCTGTGGCCTGGGCAAACCCTGAGACTATAGCAAGCATCAGACAGGGAAGTCCCCGGTGGCCCAGGGGAGAAGAGGCATCCTTTTAAAGGCATGTGCTTGCTGGCAGGATGCAGTGCCAGGCCTGGCTTTGGAACAGAAAAATATCCTAATCTTTGGCAGACTGTCTCTGCCAACAGCCTGGCTAAGACGAGATGAAAGAGACAGGGACAGGCAGCTGCAGTCCCCCTCCCCTGCCCACTCACAGCCTCCCTCCCATGGAAGCCTGACCTTGCTCACAGCAGGGAGTGACAGAGCACATCCTGGAGACAGGGCTTAAAACACCTCAGGCAGAGCAGTTGAGTTGGAGGAGAGACAGTTCAGGTGATGGGGAAAGTGTCAGATGCCCCTCTGGCATCGAGAATGTGGATGGAAGTGGGAGGGGCAGAATGTCTGCCTCCAGCCAAGACCTCCCACTCTATCTATACTCAGAGGGCCTCTGTCCCTCTCTGTCTCTCTGTCTCTCTCTAGAGATCTGCCTGCCTCTCTCTCACACACACACACATACACACACACACACACACACACACACACACACACACACACACACATTTCACTCTCAGAGCCATTATAGAAATCATATTCCTGTGATCACACCCGTAATGGAGTGAAGTGTCTTCCACAGGTCTCTAATTAGGGATGCTTGTTTCTGCGGCGCCATCCGTCCACGTGGTAGTGTCCTTGACTGCTCCCTGTTGAGAGTGGCCATAGGTGACCTCAATCCAGCAAAGCCAACAATTTGTGATAACAAAGAAAGATACCAGGAGGCAGACTGAGAGTCCATCGCCAGCCCTCTTTTGTAAGCAAATCCTATATCACTCCTCTGCCACCAACCCTCGGTCCAGAACAGTCAGGAGACCTTCTTTGTGTCCTTGGAGACCTTATGAACCAAGGCAGCTTCTGAATCCACCGAGGATGGCTGCACCCAAACTCTGCTGTAGGGCTGAGCAGTTTGTTTTTCCTTTCCCATATCAGTTATCTTACTGAACCAAGGCTTGGGCCATTGGAGAGCAAGGGGACTAGAGGCGAGCGGAGAGGGCATCTAGTCAAGTGTGGTTTTGGAAGTCAGCTGGAAAGAACTAGCCAGGAGTGGACTATGACAGACCTCAGGATGGCATTCGGTTCTGCATGTCTCTCATCGCACCCCAACTCCTGAGCACCCCACCTCACCTCATCAACTGTGAATATTGATGAATGATGTGGCTCAGGATCACACAGGTTCCCCACCCAAACCCTCCAGTCAGACTTGGGGGGGCAATGAGTGGCACTTCCAACAGCCATTCAGAAAGCTCCTGGCCAGTTCTGTAACAATCCTAACTCTTACTGGCTGTTTCCTTATATACCAGCTCTGTCCCTCAGTGGAATGATGGCCTCACTTCCACTGAGAGGGGAGCCCCCTAAGGCACTCTGGGTATCCACTAGAGCTGGATACATGCCTGACAGGCTATTACATTGGGGTGACTGCCGACTCAGCGATCCCCTGCCCTTAGGACAGCTTGTCCAGATTCTTGCCCTGTCCGGACAAAAATTCTCTAGTATCCGCACCCTGGCTACCTTCCCCACTTCCCTACCCCAAACTGTGGAAATTGGGGGGTCTCTGATCATGTAGATTGTAGTCCATGAAAGAATGTGTGGTTTGTCACTGCTGCTCCACAGAGCTCAGAGCCACTAAGTTATGCATTAGGATCTGACCCCAGCACTGGAAATTGGCTATCCTGGTGACCAGCGGGGGACATGGTGACTGTTGAAGCAAAGGACACAGGTCACCCCCCATGCTGTTGGGTCCTTATATTAGTTACTTTTCTTGTTGTGACAAAATATTTGCAAGAAGCGACTTAAGGAACAAAGAATTTATTTTGGCTCAGGGTTCCAGGAGACATCAGTCCAACACCGTAGGGAAAGCCTGATAGCTGGAGCAGCTTCGGTGTATGACAGCGAGGGACTTGGAGCACTGCTTCTCACATCTTAGCAGACCGGGAAGAAGAGTGGGGAAGACTGGAAGTGGGGCTACCCCTCTCGCTGATGCATTTCTCACAACATCCATACCTCCCAAATCCCCAAATTCAGCAACCTTCCAAAGCAGTGTCACCGGCTGGGAACCAAGCGTTCAAACACATGAGCCTGTGCAGGGCGTATTATAGCCCTAATAGTTTTTTCAAAATCTAGCAAAAAACGGGGGAGGGGGTAACTGGAGGGATGGCTCAGCAGTTAAGATTATGTATTGATCTTGCAGAGGACCTGAGTTCCATTACTAGCACCCATATCAGGGGACTCCTAACAGCCTGTAATTCAAACTCCAAAGGATCTGTGCCTTCTTCTGGCCTCTGAAAGTACCTGCACTCATGTGCATACCCCCCCCATATATACATATACTAAAGAATATTAAAGAAAATAATTTTTTAAAAGCCACCATGA